>NW_015505612.1:110691-125346 GCF_001515645.1 Sinocyclocheilus grahami | reverse complement strand
ATGTTATTTTATTCGTCTTGTCAAGAGTCTTGAATTTATTGACTTTGACTTGAATTTATATGAATTATCTTAACACACAAAATTCGTTTAATATTTTATGCAACACAGTAGGAAAAAAAGTCAGAGAAAATACAAATGTACAAAAATTGTATATCTTATTTTTATTTGTCTTGTCAGGATACAATTCGTTTAACATTTACAACACAATATAAAAAAAGTGTTGCAGAGAGAGAAAAAAAATGTAGGCTGTACAAAAATAGCCTATTAGCTATTTTTATTCATCTTGTCAAAATACTAAATTCGTTTGACATTTTTCTGTTAACACAGTAGGAAATGTGTCGAAGAGAAAAATAAATAAATACGACATCTGTCATTTAAAATGATAGGCTAAGCAAAATATAAACAAAACCGAGTTGAACGTCCTTCAAGGACAGCGCATACACACTTTGCTCAATCCTTATTCTGCTCTGTCTTTCATCGACAACCTGCCTGTTCTGTCTGAGGGCCGTATATTTACCGCCGGTACAGCCTGCTCTGAGCATCGTTATGCTGCGCACAGACCCCGCAAATAAAACGCGGGACGCAGAAAGCATGCATGCAGCGTGTGCATCAGTCCGAGTGCAGGCTTTACCGGTGGACAATAAGAATAAAGCGCAGATATGCTGTTCTGAATGGACGTCGGGAACGGGATTTTGTTAGACCGCCCGCTCCCGTTCAAATTACACCAGAGTTACTGACCGCTACTGCGTTTTATTCGGGAATTTAATCCCGCGGCGCAAAAAGTCTGGTCAGACCTCATGCAGTGAAAACATCGTCTCGTCTGAATGAGGAGAAATATGGACAGTTCAAGCATGTTTACAAGCTTTACAACAGTCCAAAACCTTTCTGAACAAATGTGTCGGTGGATTTCGATGTGAGAGGACATCAGGAGATTGGACTTTCAATGGAGGAAGTGTTTTTATGGATTATAGACTGTTTTGGCCAGAAGCAACAGTTTGTTTCTTACGAACTTTATGAGCCGTTTCTTTGTGAGGCTATTCACTTCCAAGTGTTCATCAAGGGGTTTATTCAAATGAGGTCCACTTGATGTTCAAATGAGTCCAGCAATTCATTAGATCCTGTGCTGGGTTGTGCATGGGACATCAGTCACAGGACAGGCCGCTTTCAGTGAAAACATCGTCTCGTCTGAATGAGGAGAAATATGGACAGTTCAAGCATGTTTACAAGCTTTACAACAGTCCAAAACCTTTCTGAACAAATGTGTCGGTGGATTTCGATGTGAGAGGACATCAGGAGATTGGACTTTCAATGGAGGAAGTGTTTTTATGGATTATAGACTGTTTTGGCCAGAAGCAACAGTTTGTTTCTTACGAACTTTATGAGCCGTTTCTTTGTGAGGCTATTCACTTCCAAGTGTTCATCAAGGGGTTTATTCAAATGAAGTCCACTTGATGTTCAAATGAGTCCAGCAATTCATTAGATCCTGTGCTGGGTTGTGCATGGGACATCAGTCACAGGACAGGCCGCTTTACACTGATATCAATCAAATGATCATTATAAATGTGCTGTTCTCTCTTTTTCTTGGATTTTGTTTTTCCGGCTTCTGTCTGTCACTTTCTGAGTTCGTCCTCCGCTACTGTTTTCTCATTGTGCTTTGTATTTCCCCTCTCGACAAGGTGCCAACAACTACGACGAGGCCGCCGAGTACATCCGCACCAAGTTTGAGGACCTGAACAAGAAGAAAGAAACTAAGGAGATTTATCCTCACTTCACCTGTGCCACAGACACGAAGAACGTGCAGTTCGTTTTCGACGCTGTCACCGACGTCATCATCAAAAACAACCTGAAGGATTGTGGGCTCTTCTAGAGCACGAAAACAGGAAGATGAGTCGAGGTACGAATAAACACTCAAACCAGAGCGTCCTTTCTTTGGTTTCCAAACTACTCGTAACTTATTTCTCCTCTTCTTTCAGATTACTTGAACCGTTTTGATGACCAGAGGAAGTAGGGGTGTAATAAGTCCTGAGCATCTGCACTGGCCAACCACGACTCCTGCTTCCATACGACGACTGATAGCTCAGAGGAGCCCAACACAATTTCAACAATTGCCAACGACCTTAGCCTCTGTTCTCCCTCCCTCTTGACACTGTCCCAGCATTGTGTTTGACATTTAATATCTGTATTATTAACTCCTTGGGCTATGACCTCAAATCACCAACTGTTGTATTATCCTTTGTCCATTTTTGTTTATTTTTTTTCCTTTTGTTCATTCCCCCCCCCTAGTAATAGCAGAGGCATCAAAATGTTTTTATATGATACTTTCATTTTTCTCTAGTGAATCTGATGTGCAAATTTTATTAAACTTTTAATTGCATAATGCTTATTTTTTAAAAACCAACAGGTGTTAGATATAAGGTATGATTGAAAAAGGAAAGCGCTTTTTTATGATGTTTACATGACGTCTTTGTTGATAGAAAAATGGAAAGTTGTCCTGCATGATAGAAGATAGCAAATATATCAATACAAGTAATCAGTTCACATCAGCGTAACATTCCTTTTTAAGAATATATTTTTTAAAAGTACAAAAAAAGAGCAAAAATCAACCAAAAAAAGCACATAAAAATCTTCACAAATAAGGAAAGAACTGCTAAAATGTAACTGATATTTAAAGTATGTTCGTAACCGTATCTAACAGTCTTTTTTCCTTCTTTTATCTTCCCGTTCCTCTTTCTAGCATTCTGTTTGTGCCTTGACTTCCATTTACAATCGACTTTATTTTCTCCCCAAGCTGTCCTACTGTACGTAAACATTTCTGCTCCAGAATTTTCACACGATCTAAGAATAAATAGTAATAATAATGGAAATCTAATTGAAAAAAAGGGGTAGTGTTTTGGTTTCATTTTTTTGGTAAAGATTACAATTCCTTTTAAAATCCTATATGATTTAATTTAAATAAACGTTCATTCACTAGATGAAGTTGTGCCAACTGTGATTTTTATTTCAAGTGTACTTTTTTGGAGGTTAGTAAGTGCACATCAGTGGCTGAATAATTAATTTAATATCCAATCGCAGAAATTAAATACACATTTAAGAGCCTGCTGTAGGGCATCAATTTTCTAATTTTAGCATATTGTGCTCTAGCTGATTTCGGCTATCCATTACCTGGAGAGGTCTGAAAGAACATTAACTATCTTAATTATTTAAGAACATTAAGATTCATTTCTTTTCTGAGATCAGATCGCAGAAAGACAAGGCTCCAACCAACATCGCTCCCCCACTGCTGAATTAAACAAGTAACACAGTCCTGTTGCTGTTGAAAGACAGCAGAAAATCATCTCTGGTTAATTAATCACCATGTTCGGAACATATGCTTCTCAAAATTATAATTACATTCATTTGGAAATGTCTCACACTCTTGTAATCTAACCTGGGGCTTTTCCATCAAAAAAAAGATCTGAACTAAATTTAGGGTTTGGAGAGTGGAAGATTTGTGAACTCACCATTATGCACTTTTGTATGCTGACTTTGGACAGACTGATACTGCCATCTAGTGACTGCTTTGTGAAATGACCCAGCATATATGAGGCTATTATTAATTTTACAACTAAATCTACATAATCTCACTTCTCAGAAACAGATATGCCAACATGTCCCAGCTTGTCATTCTGATCTGATGCCGATGGCTTCTCAGTCCCTTCACCGTTAGCTTGAGTGCTAAAAAGATCACAAATAAAACAAGAAAAACTGAGAAACGACATAAACCTGAGAAACCTCGGTCAAATTTCAAGCTCACCTGTCTTTCGCCAGGAGTTCAGTGAGATCTTTTGTTCCACAAACTGACGCACTGTATACACCAAAGAATGAACGACAGGTCTTAAATATTAAAATGAAAAACTAACTAGCTTACTAAAACTTATCCTACATAAGTTCCAAATAGGAATTGCTCACTATGGTGGTCCACAGCACAACGGTGATGAAAACGACCACATCAGTGCTGTATTTCCCATCAGACACCTGAATTGTGACCTCCAACATGGTGTCGGGTAGGAGAGGGGGGGGGGAAGTCGTGGCCTAATGGTTTGAGAGTCTGACTCGTAACCCAAATGTTGTGGGTTCGAGTCTCGTACTGGCAGGGATTGTAGGTGGGGGAAGTGAATGTACAGCGCTCTCTCACCTTCAATACCACGACTGAGAGTCCACGACTTGAGCACTGAACCCCCAACTGCTCCCCGGGCACCGCAGCAAAAAAAATGGCTTCTCACTGCTCCGGGTGTGTGTTCACTGCTGTGTGTGTGCACTTTGGGATAAATCCAAAGCATTAATTCCGAGTATGGGTCACCATACACATGTCACGTCACTTAGAAGAGGTCTTTAGATGTCAGACTCAGACCAGTCATTTGCAAACAGTCCACAATAGCACCTTTGAGAACATAAACATGGGGCTGGTATGGAATGTGTTATAGTTTATGTATAACGGTGAATAGTTGATGTTCAGCTGTTGAAGTCATATTAGTGATGATGACATTACCAAGGTGGCAGTTAGGTGGTCTCTATCGGGGTCTGTGCAGCTGAGGGTGATAATGGGAACTCCAGCTGCCAAAGTGGAGAAAATGATAGATTTCTATGAGAGTAGGTCACACACTGGACCGTTATTGTGCACATTCTGCAGCAAAAGAGGGGAAAATGTTAACTTAAGGGCCAATCTTGAGATATTTCTCGAAAGAGTGATTTAAAGCATTGCTTCTCAACTACCTCTGCACACCCTGTTCGCACAGACATGATACGAGCTTGCTATTGCTAGCCTCTCTGAAATCACCTACCCTACCTTTAATACACTGCTTAAATGTTTTAAGACATTTTTGTTTACTCTTGTACAATAACAATTTGTAATACATTTGTAGGTTTTAAAGACTTATTTCTTTGTTCTGTTGGGTCACCACTTCATATCCAGTGTAAATCTTGGCTCCATATGAGTTTAGAAACAATGGCTTAAATTTGAAAGCTTCAAGCATTACTAAGTTAGTTTTATTTAAATGCTTATCTTAATTTAGTACACGCCTGACCTGAACTTGCACAGTGACGTCAGTAGCTCCGGTCCATTAGTTCTGTCTACATCCTGGTCAGAATCCACAGCTGGAATTTTCACCATGTAATTCTGCTCTTCCTCCAAATCCAGTTCTGTACCCAAATACAGCTGTCCTATAGATTGAGATAGCAGGACTGATGCCGCCGGAAAATGTGATTATTGTGGTGGGCAATTGAAATAATTGTTTAAAATTATGTTTTGAGTAACATGGACCATTTATGAAGCATTTTAATAAGTTGGAATGATCCATATGATCTCACCTGCGACTGGTTCAATGGTGAAACGTGAGTCTCCTCCTGAGAGGGCCAGCCGGGACTTAAAGGGCCAGTCTCGATCGACTGCATTCACCATGATGGGCCCAAGACAGGCATCTTCTGGGACGGGCAGCACCAATGGACCCTCAATCTGAGGGTCAAACTCATTTACTGGAGTGATGCTGACCAGGATCTGGATTTCAGCTGGAGAGAAAATGGATTGGAATAATTTTTTGACAGCAGTTTATACAGATTGTAAATGCATTTGTTCATATAAGGTCATACAGTGTGAACGTATAACTTGAATGTGAATTTAAATAGTCAATTTTAACAAATTAATTCTCACAGCTGGTGGCACTGGATTGAAATGTTCCTAAAAGTTGATGTCAGATTTATATATCTTAGCGATTTAGTTCATGTGAATTGAAAATGTAAAAAAAAAAAAAGTCAAAATATTAATGAATTTGTATAATACATAAAAAAAATTTTTTTTGATCTTTTTGTATATTTTATTTATATTTAATTTTTGTTTATTTGTTTGTTACCAGATTTGATGTCATTGGATGCAGATTTACTTAACATTTTCTGGTATATATATATATATATATTACTTATTGACTACCAAGAGAAAAAAAGAGAACAGTATGGCCATTTAATGGTCTTTAGATGTCAGACTCAGACCAGTCATTTGCAAACAGTCCACAATAGCACCTTTGAGAACATAAACATGGGGCTGGTATGGAATGTGTTATAGTTTATGTATAACGGTGAATAGTTGATGTTCAGCTGTTGAAGTCATATTAGTGATGATGACATTACCAAGGTGGCAGTTAGGTGGTCTCTATCGGGGTCTGTGCAGCTGAGGGTGATAATGGGAACTCCAGCTGCCAAAGTGGAGAAAATGATAGATTTCTATGAGAGTAGGTCACACACTGGACCGTTATTGTGCACATTCTGCAGCAAAAGAGGGGAAAATGTTAACTTAAGGGCCAATCTTGAGATATTTCTCGAAAGAGTGATTTAAAGCATTGCTTCTCAACTACCTCTGCACACCCTGTTCGCACAGACATGATACGAGCTTGCTATTGCTAGCCTCTCTGAAATCACCTACCCTACCTTTAATACACTGCTTAAATGTTTTAAGACATTTTTGTTTACTCTTGTACAATAACAATTTGTAATACATTTGTAGGTTTTAAAGACTTATTTCTTTGTTCTGTTGGGTCACCACTTCATATCCAGTGTAAATCTTGGCTCCATATGAGTTTAGAAACAATGGCTTAAATTTGAAAGCTTCAAGCATTACTAAGTTAGTTTTATTTAAATGCTTATCTTAATTTAGTACACGCCTGACCTGAACTTGCACAGTGACGTCAGTAGCTCCGGTCCATTAGTTCTGTCTACATCCTGGTCAGAATCCACAGCTGGAATTTTCACCATGTAATTCTGCTCTTCCTCCAAATCCAGTTCTGTACCCAAATACAGCTGTCCTATAGATTGAGATAGCAGGACTGATGCCGCCGGAAAATGTGATTATTGTGGTGGGCAATTGAAATAATTGTTTAAAATTATGTTTTGAGTAACATGGACCATTTATGAAGCATTTTAATAAGTTGGAATGATCCATATGATCTCACCTGCGACTGGTTCAATGGTGAAACGTGAGTCTCCTCCTGAGAGGGCCAGCCGGGACTTAAAGGGCCAGTCTCGATCGACTGCATTCACCATGATGGGCCCAAGACAGGCATCTTCTGGGACGGGCAGCACCAATGGACCCTCAATCTGAGGGTCAAACTCATTTACTGGAGTGATGCTGACCAGGATCTGGATTTCAGCTGGAGAGAAAATGGATTGGAATAATTTTTTGACAGCAGTTTATACAGATTGTAAATGCATTTGTTCATATAAGGTCATACAGTGTGAACGTATAACTTGAATGTGAATTTAAATAGTCAATTTTAACAAATTAATTCTCACAGCTGGTGGCACTGGATTGAAATGTTCCTAAAAGTTGATGTCAGATTTATATATCTTAGCGATTTAGTTCATGTGAATTGAAAATGTAAAAAAAAAAAAGTCAAAATATTAATGAATTTGTATAATACATAAAAAAAATTTTTTTTGATCTTTTTGTATATTTTATTTATATTTAATTTTTGTTTATTTGTTTGTTACCAGATTTGATGTCATTGGATGCAGATTTACTTAACATTTTCTGGTATATATATATATATATATTACTTATTGACTACCAAGAGAAAAAAAGAGAACAGTATGGCCATTTAATGATTATGAAGTATATAAATTAAAATGAAATAGAATTTCTTCAGTTGAACACAAAATAGGATATTATGAAGAATGTTGTAAACCGAACAGTTGCTGGTATCCATTGACTTCCATAGTATGTGTCCCCCACTATGCAGTAAATGACTACTAGCAACAGATGGGTTACCAGCATTCTTTAAAATATCTTCTTTTGTGTTCATCAGAAGAAAGAAACGTACACGGGTCGATTTAAGGATGAGTAAATTGTGGCTAAAACACGAGTCCTCTATTCATAATATTGCTTTCTCCAGTGAAAAGTCATCTTGTCTGAATCAGGAAAGAAATATACACAGATCAAATATGTTGGTGGATTTTGATGTGACAGGACAACAGGGGATGGACTTTACACGGGAGGATGTGTTATTATGGATTATGGATTGGACAGAAGCAATGGTTTGAAGTTAAAATGCCATAGTGATGGATTTGTTCAGTTCAGATGAACTCTGATGCTCAAGAGAGGAAAGAGAGATACTTTCAGTGATGGTGTCATTTTCATCTGGACCCTTGTTATGGGGAGAGTTGTAGTGGTAGAAGTTGTCACTGGGAGAACATACAATCTATGGAAAGAAAATTTGACAATTTGGAAGCATGTGGATTTTGCTGCAGCGTTAAAAAGGTTGTTGTTGCTCTTTTAGAATTCTTTAACTAGCAATGATTTAATTAAACCTTTAGCCTGTTAAAGTACACGATGTAATATAAAATAAATCATATATTCTAGAACTATCATGAATACATTTTGGATTGATATCCAAATAAGGGAGTTAAGAGCCATAATATAGAAAAAACAACAAAAAGTACTTGTTTTATTTCCAGTGGTTGTTAGGACATTCAAAAAAATGAATGTTTATATTAGAAAACCACATTTCATTACATTTTTAAATATTGCACTATACATAAAAATTAAATATTAAACACAAATACTACGCAGATAGATAGATATCTTGTGTCTTTATTTGCAAGCAGTTCAAACGAGATTATCGTCTTGAATTGGATATTGTCTGTGGTGCTTTGGCATTTTTGAATATACTCATAATTTCAGAGGGAGGAAATGAGCGCTCAGATTTCAGTCGAGCTCTGATTGGCTCCCGCTGAGATGATTTGATTGGATGGCGCTGCGATGCTGCGCTGTGATTGGCTGAGACGCGCATGCTGGAATGTTACAGACGCACATATGCGCTTGTCTGCGGTGAAGGGGCTCATGATCTGGAGTTTGGGTCACAAGAACCTCAGCCTGGATTGCACTGAAGGTTTTTTTTTCCTGACAACAAATGTAAGTGCAAGACTTGATTCTACATTTGAAAAGCTTCGTGCATGATTTTTATCTTATTTATTATTTTTGTTTTCCCAGTTTTTCAAAAGCTATATATATTTTTTTGCTTTATTTTCCTTTTGCAAAGCATGATGTTTCATAAAACATTTATTTCTATTTCAGGAGCATCTAAATTTCTGGATTTGACTGTCATCATTTCAGAATCATGGTAAGCATGCCTCTAAATGATCACCTCTCCGCACTCATTAGGGCTTTGTCTTGTTAATTAGCTACCATAGATTGTTTACTCAGTCAAACTGCACTGATTGGACATCACTTTACATTATATGCAGCAAAGGATTAGTTACTGTGAAGAAATTTCAGCATATGGCGTAACATCTGCAGCCCAGTGCCAATCTGTGGATAGAAATAATGCCAGTCACTCGACCCTGTGTGTATGCTACTACTACTGCAAGCATGTGATTATTATGTTTATTCAGATACAGAATTCAGCAAATATATTGAAAAAAACATCAGTGTCAGTTCTGCATCTGTCAAAAAGCCAGAAAAGCTTCCTAAAAAGGGAAGATTTTTGGTGTTGGCACTTATAGTTTGGAATAATCATGCATTAGACAAATGAAACTGGATTAGGCACTTTGTATTACTGTGCTGGTTTTGTTTATGATCAGTTATTAGAAATTAAAATGCATTTGGGTTTTTGGTTCATTTCTTAATTACATACTACTAAAACATCAAGCATGGCAGTACCATTGTTTTCGAGGTAGGAACTGGGACTAACTTGTTGCACTTTGAGATTATAGACATAAATTATAGACTTATGAGATCATATTTTCCTGGTTTTCTTTGATGTAACCCACTATTTGACATTGATTTTTGTAGATTTTAATGTCTATGAACCAGCTTCACTCTTAAATGAAACTGGATTAGGCACTTTGTATTACTGTGCTGGTTTTGTTTATGATCAGTTATTAGAAATTAAAATGCATTTGAGTTTTTGGTTCATTTCTTAATTACATACTACTAAAACATCAAGCATGGCAGTACCATTGTTTTCGAGGTAGGAACTGGGACTAACTTGTTGCACTTTGAGACTGTTAATGATAGACTTATGAGATCATATTTTCCTGGTTTTCTTTAATGTAACCCACTATTTGACATTGATTTTTGTAGATTTTAATGTCTACGAACCAGCTTCACTCTTAAATAGAACAGCCAGCTTCTTTGGCAATGAATGTTTGTGGCTTACCCTCCTTGTGAAGGGTGTCAGTGATTGTCTTCTGGACAACTGTCAGATCAGCAGTCTTCCCCATGATTGTGTAGCCTAGTGAACCAAACTGAGAGACCATTTTGAAGGCTCAGGAAACCTTTGCAGGTGTTTTGAGTTGGTTAGCTGATTGGCATGTCACCATATTCTAATTTGTTGAGATAGTGAATTGGTGGGGTTTTGTTAAATGTGAGCCAAAATCATCACAATTAAAAGAACCAAAGACTTAAACTACTTCAGTCTGTGTGCATTGAATTGATTTAAGACACGAGTTTCACAATTTGAGTTGAATTACTGAAATAAATGAACTTTTCCATGACATTCTAATTTATTGAGATGGACCTGTATATGTATAAAAGAAGCATTTTTTAAATGTCATACAAATTTATTTGTAATATTTTATTAAAAATTCTATTATTTATTTTTTAAATATATGTATTATGATGATAAAATTAAATGCATATTTTAAAATGCATTTTCAAATGTAGTACGAATGTATTCATACATTTTTTTTAAATCTGAAATTTTGCACCCAGTAGTCTTACCATGTCTTTCTGTCTTTTTGCAGTTGTGTCTGCAGGAATCAAGTGACTGTCTGCGGGAACAGATGCGTTATATGATGCGATCCCTGCAAGATCTAAAGCATTTGCGGCGGAGCTGCGCAGCACACCCTGTCGGACCTCCAGTGAGATTGCGTGCTTGTAAGCAGCTGATAGCTCAACGGGAACGGCGAGCACGGTTGAGGATCAGCGACGCCAGTGAGGCGAGCAGTTACGACTCTGCCTGTTGTCTGACTAGCTCTTTGGAAGAGGAGGACTCTGCAGGCGGCCCATCGGCTGTTAGCTCACCGAGCAGCGAGCGGAGTCTGGAGTTTGATTCGGGTTACTCTGAGGCCTCCTGGCAGGATGAAGGAGTGGTGTTACGGCGCACTAAAAACATCCGAGTATCTTCTTCTGCGTGTCTTCGCACCAACCAGCCTCCCAACACCCGAGTGCGTCCTAAGTCCAGCTCTGACGCTTGCCTGGAAAGTTGGACATCGTTTGAGACCGCAAGTGATCCTAACGACTGGACTACTTCACTACTGACGCGTGGACGTAACCGGCAGCCGCTAGTGCTGGGAGACAACAGTTTTGCTGATCTCATTCAGAACTGGATGGACTTACCAGAATGCCCGGAACAGACGGAACAAAAGCACAGTTCTGGACACAGTTTCGCTAAAGACTTCTTGGTAAATGTCAAACGGAGGATAGCTGGGATTTCACGGAGCACTGATGGGAGAAGAAAGTCGTCAGATGTTACAAAACTGAGCAAATCAATTGTGGCTCCCAAACGATTTTCTTGCCAGGTTGATGTACAGCACAAAACGCCATTCTTCTATAAATCCCACACGGGTCTGAACGAACTGGACACAGATTTCTACCAGTTTACGGCATTAATGAAATCTGGAAGCAGAATGCCCATTGTCTGTAATGATATTATTGGGTACATATGACTACAGTTGTGTCATTATTAACTCTCAGAACGAGTGGACAATAACTCCAGGAGAGACTAATTATTTTTTTTAAGAAAAGCTTTGTCCGTAATCTTGTGTAAAGTGCACAAAAATAAAAATATAAAAAATTCATATTGGTCATTTGCATTGCTCTTGGTGGCGGCCTAACTGATCTCAGTGAATGAAATTAAAACCCAAAATGAACTTCATGCAACTAAACAGATTTTTATTTTTTTTCAAACGCATTAAGAGATAATGTTCGCTCAGGCTGACATTATCACATAATTAATCACATAAAGGGTTTATTTTGTGATAACGACAGGATTAATGTACATTATCAAGCTGTATTTACACTTAAACACGCTGCTGCTCAAAAGTTTGGGGTCAAGTAAGGACACAATAAATTGATCAAAAGTGACAGTTAAAGACATTTATAAAGTTACAAAAGATTTCTATTTTAAATGATGTTCTTTCAAACATTCTATTAATCAAAGAATTAAAAAAAAAAAGTATCACAGTTTCCATAAACATATTACGCAGCACAGCTGTTTTCAAAATTGATAATTATAAGAAGTGTATCTTGAGCAGCAAATCATCACATTAGAATGATTTCTGAAGGATCATGTGACACTGAAGACTGGAGTAATGATGCTGAAAATTCAGCTTCGCATCACAGGAATAATTACATTTGAAAATATATTAAAATAGAAGAGAGTTATTTAAAACTACAATAAATAATAATTCACAGTATTACTGTTTTTATTATATTTTTTTACTGTACAAATAAATGCATCCTTGATGAGTAAAAGAGACTTCTTTGAAAAATCTCACAGACCCCACACGTTTGAACAGTATATAAATATTTATATATTGCAAGCAAAAAAAATTATTTTATTATATTACAAGCACATGTTTTTAAATGTGCTGTGTCTGTACTTGTTCAGTTATATCCTTGAACCAGTTTTTGTTATTATAAACAGCTGAAAGTATATTTAGCAGCTTACAGCAGTGGACAGGAACGCGGTGTTCCTTGGACTACAAGTTCTTGCTTTTTTGGCGTCTCTGGAGGGGAAAAAGAAGTTGAGCAGAAAGCTCTTTAGTGATGGCAGAGAGGCTGTATCAACACAAATATCTCAGGTGGCCCTGGCAGCATGTGTTAAATGAGGTAACCCTGCTTGTGTCCCTTTACAACCGCATGGGGAAAAAATTGCAGCAGCTGGATAGAGGATGAAGACGTTGACTTTAGCTTCATTAAGCTTTAGAGTGCCTCGGTTATCAGACTAATGCATCCTGCGACACCGCAGCTTGTGCAAACTCTTATGAATATGTCTGCTTAAAGACTTATTAATCATTTTTTGGTTGGTTTTGAAAGATTAGCAGTCACAGATGGTGACCACAGAGTCATAAAAGTCGGACAATTAAACTCCTACAAAGCTGTTCTCACCGTATGACGTCAGAGTTAATGAATCAAGATTTGCGAGATAATAACAGGAATTAATGACAAATGCATAATGACCTGCTGTACTGACTTCAGACCAGCGGAACAGACATACTGTAAGAGGAGAAAGAAATACTCAGTATGTTGTTTATCTTGGCCTTTGTGTCTTAAGTTACCAAGCGTATAAAAAACACTTTATATTTAAGGCTTTTTCTTTTTCCATTGAGGTTACATGGAACAGATGGACTGAGTTGCTGGTGTACAAGTGGAAACAGGGGATTGCACTTAAAGCTTAGAGAGGAATACATAACAGCCAACGTGTGCCTTGTCAGTCGTTGTAAGAATATCCAGGAGCCTCGTGTCTCACTCCTTGCAGACAGTTTTGGCAATGTGACTTCAAAATACGTCCAAAATAATTCTAATAACTTAAACAGAAAAGCAAAAGACTCATAATAGAGCCAGGACAACTTGAGCATTTCATGTTTATGCATGGAAAAAGCATGATATTCTAGAAGCACTACAGAGGAGATTAGCGTAAAAGGTCTTTTTCTATAGTCGGTTATCTTTTTGCAACAGTTTGAAGTGCAAGTAAATCTTGCATAGCTATTTAAACGATTAGACACACTTATAGCTAATTATCTGAATTATAACACATCTGGTTTAATGACAGAGACATTTAAAAGAATCTCTATTGCCTCCTTGAGTGCAGAGGTTTGTTATTGCCAGTGTAATGCAACTGTGTGTTTAGTATATACAACTCTACTTGCAATGCATTCGCCAGGCATTTGTGTACTTGTCTACTGCTTGTTTCTAGCCTAAGTCTGACAGCGTCTTATGTTGTCAATACATTTATTTAGTTGTAAAGACTGAAATGTGAAATGTTGGTATTGTAAGATTCCTCACATGCATGGAAGCTCCATCCACTGGTGGTGTTTGCTGCCTGTGTTTGAAAGCTGAAGTGCAAAAGCAAGCGTTGAATGTGTGTCAGCCTTTACAGCGTGTAAGTGTGTGTGGAGTGTGTTAATTGAAGTAAACGTGTAAGTGTGTGGGGGCCAGATGTCAGTGCTTTCAGACTGTGTGCTGTGGGGGCAGCCATTCAACCAGTCAACCCAGACCAGACACACAGAGACAGAATCATCACCTCTGTCTGTGTTGGCAAACACTGTGAAGAAGCTCCCAGTTCCTTCTCAAATACATCTTAAATTAACAACAACACATGTCCTCCACTGTCACCGTGTGTATACCACAATCACTGACTTCCCTGTCACCATTCCCATAATCCCTTGCATTCCACAATCACACTCAGAAGCATATTCTGGTCATATTTAATTTTAAAATGAATATATTAATATTTTGATTAAAGAAAATGAAGCCAGTTTTAGAACCGTTAAGTTTTTTTTTTTGCATTTTGACATTATTTTCATGACAATTAAGCAAGTACGTTTCATTTGATTTTCATTACGGTAATACAGTAATTTATGTAAATGCATGTAAAAGTATGAAAATGTAATATAAAATTAAAATGC
>NW_015505612.1:96887-110283 GCF_001515645.1 Sinocyclocheilus grahami | reverse complement strand
GTATATATATATATATATATATATATATATATATATATATATATATATATATATATATATATATATATATATATATATACAATATGTGTGTGTATGTTTATATAGATAGACATATAGATATATAGATTTGGAGTGCTTCTGGAGTCTGTTCTAAATTCTGCTCCTTTTCCAGTTTATAAACATGCTTTGAATTCTCAGTGCAGTTTGAGAGAGGCTGTCCTAATAGGATACACAGTGAGCATCTACAATGGAGACGTAGGCTGACTCTGGTGGTCATGTACCTTACAATAGAGTCTGAAGTGAGATGGAGAAGTGGACAAGAGATGTGCCGCATTCCTGCCAACAGCCCCCAGTCAGCCAAACAGCATTTCGACAACCTCCAGCGACACACTGATGTCACTTTAGACCGATGTCCAAGTGTCAACACCTGTGTCAATGGTGCAGTTAACCTCTAATGGCAAATCCCTGCAAAAGAGTCTGCTCGTCTGTTTAATACAACTCAAACGGTCAATTCGGGTTTGGATGAATTGGTTTATTTAAAATAAGAAAGGAAGCTTAAACACAAAAGGAAGTGTGGCCTAAAATTAATTAGACTGTTATAACGTGAGGGGAAGTCCCCATTAGTCTAACGGGTATTTATTTGTTACACATTTCAGTACACAATGGAAATTGTGGGCGTTTTTCCACAATTCCCTCGAAACTGGAAAAATCAGCCTGAAGACTGTAGTGATGCACCCAGGAAATGTCATCAAACCCCTTGGAAGGCTGAGACATTTCCAAAGACCGTGAGTGGTGAAATAGGGTGAATTAAACGCAAGGAAGAAAACATGTTCAGACTCGCCGGCTAATGCTTGTTGTCTGTGTATGTGTCAGCTGCTATTCTTCAAAAGAAAACTGTCCTATTTTTTGTGTGTTCTGTACATACACCTCCACTCATCCTCCCTCATTAAAAGCAGAGTTCACCTCTTGAATTAGTATCCCGGTCTAATATACTAGTCAGTCAACCAGCCGCTAATGGCCTGGCAATGTCAGGAAAATGTTAATGCACACATTAGCTTTGTGAATGTGTGCAGATGTATACATTACTGCTTCTACATGTTCTTCGCTGCCTAATTGGACAAGACAGTCTCAATGTCTGTCAACCATTGGCGATGGACAATGGTCTCATCTATCGGCCCAACCAGATTGGACATCAGTGCATTTGGGCTCACTCGAATTGTACGTTTCTATATAAAAGCCTTAAAGCACAGACACACACACACACATACATCTGTATGTTCGTATCAGCAAGATGTGAGCTACATTTTGAAAGGAGAAAGCATTATATTAATACACTGCAATTATGTCATTATGTCGAGAGCAGTACTGCATCTCGGAGGTGAACTGAAATGTGCACAGGCAGACTGTCATAGACATTTACATGTTATATGCACATGTATGTATTTTACTTTATGAAATGTTATAAAATTGAGTAAAATTATACAACCATTAATTTGTAGAGTGCTAAATAGTTGTCATATGTTGCACTGCACTGTGGAAAATAGGATATTAATGAGTAGGAATGTGATTTGGCAACCACCAATGGGAATGAATATTGAACAGGATCTGTCGGCAAGGCACTCTGGGTGATTTTGATTCATACATTGGTGTTACATCTCAACTCATGGAAGAAACACAAATAAGGAAACTGAGCCCAAAAGTATCATTCTAAGCTAAAATATTTATTTGATCTAGGGGTTACAAATAAAGATAATAAATTAATAATAGCAAATAAACAAATAATAAGCAGAAATAAAATTTTAATAATGAAAACGGTAGAGGTCCAACGGAGCTCAACTGCAGGATGTTCTAACAAAAGAACTAGGCTCCTCCCCAAACAAGGACAGATCTCTTAAATACCCAGTTCCCCCAATTAAGAACAGGTGGATCCTTCTGTCTCTGTCTTGCACACACACACACACACACATAGCAAGTCATCTGCCGCTTTTCGAACCCAGGTGAATGTGATGAATTTCTCTGCAGGGGTAAACAGAGTGGATTATGGGTAAACAAGATTCAGTCAGGAAGAAGAGCAAAGCTGTCACTCAGAGGTCAATCCCTCCCCTCCTTCAGAAAGAACTACCTTCTGCAGAGAAAAGAACATTTATTTGCTGTCGACAGTATTCGAACAAATCCATAATTGCACCGCTTAAATATATCGAGGGCAAAATTGTGTTTTTAGGACATTTAAATGAAATATAACTCTCTCATTAATCACATTTAACCACAATAAAAGTTGTAATAAAAATATGCTCTGTTTAATGCCAAAGCAACCCTTTTGATGTTCCATATCCATTGTAGGTGGATTTGAAACCTCATCTGTAACCCAACGTTGAAGTTCATGGGAAAGAAACAGGCCAGTAGGCAGAACCGACAGCATATCCCACGAGGCTTTGCAGCACTACTCATGAGTTCTCATGGTCATGAGGAAGGCCAAACATGGCCTTCAGGGTCACAGGCCATTTCCCACTGCTGGCCAAACATGATCTTTCACAGGCCAATAATAAATTGTTAAACACAAAGACAGTCTCTGCTATGAAGTCGTAACACTCACAAACCGTGGTTTATTTTTCTTACCTTTGAGAATGTAAATCTGGGTCAGGGTTGATTTTCAGGGTTAACTGTGTGAATGTTGCTTTGTTTTAATTCACAATCATGAACAGAAAAGTGTTTGGGGTGCTGTTTCAAATCAGTCTCACCATACTATCAGAGTATATAAGTATGATGTTACAATAACTTATGTTTGTAAATCTTGCAAGTATTGTAAAAAATATTGTGGAATTTTTTTCTTTCATGTTCGCTTTTTTTTAGTTTAAATATTAATAGCAAAAGTAGACATGTGCAGTGTGTATTTGACTCCACCGTGTTTATTATTTATTTTATTTTATTGATCGCATGAATGCAATAGCCAATCAGAGGCATTTCAGTTTTCCCCTAAAATTTATATGTGTGACCCTGGACCACAAAACCAGTCATAAGGGTCAATTTTTCGAAATTGAGATTTATACATCATCTGAAAGCTGAATTAATAATATTAATAAGCTTTCCATTGATGTGTGGTTTGTTAGGATAGGACAATATTCGGCAGCCAGAGATACAACTATTTGAAAATCTGGAATCTGAGGGTGCAAAAAAAAAAAAATCTATATATTGAGAAAATAGCCTTTAAGGTTGTCCAAATGAAGTTCTTAGCAATGCATATTACTAATCAAAAATTAAGTTTTAATATATTTACAGCAGGAAATGTACAAAATATTTTCATGGAACATGATCTTTACTTAATATCCTAATGATTTTTGGCATAAAAGCTTTTGTGCATGCTTTTGTGCTCCAGGGTCACATATTATTGTGTGGGCCATCATTGATAGAGGTCAAACAGTGGAAATGAGCTAAATCGATCATTTTTTTCTTTTCAAACTGCAAGTGGGCTAGAGTTTCTACTAACGCGAGAACTATTTAGCTTCTCCCCGAAACGTTTTTACGAACTTTAAGCGGCAGGTGTTTGAGACTCGCAAAACACAACTGAATGAATTAAGTCATTTAGAGGAGGTTTGTTTGTACGCGCCGGCTGCAACATTTTAAATATAGGATATGGGATTTATTTACATTGTATACGCCGAAAACAATAGCCCTGTTGCTAACTGTTAGTAGGATATTGAAATAGTGTATGGTTGGTCGTTTTGGCAAGCTTTTGCTGCTGTGACTGTGGTAATAGTTTAGTTTTGTAGTTGTCAAACTTGTCTGGCCATCCGGTCATATGCGATTTTCTGTCATACCATGATAGACCTACTATATATTATTCGTCTTAGTACAGAGATAAGTTACTGGACAGTCGTGTGTGATTACTAACAATATTAAGGTTGAATAACTTATCTGTGGTGGTTGAGGCAGACACAGTCTCCTATATTTGCTGAGGTGTCACAATGAAGACAGATGATCGTCTAGTGCCAAAAGTTAAGTGGAGGGAAAGGGTTTTTCTACTGAAAGAGAATAACACAGGATGATGAGGAATGAATACAAAAGTCAGCTAATATCGCTCGCTTCTTTTTTTAAGGTTTGGTTTTTGAGCCTTTAACCCAAATCCTTGTTTACTTTCACTTATGTTTCTCCTTCACTACATCTGAATATGAACTCTGCTGTTATTACCATTGTGCAAGAGAGCAGAAGCCTTCAGGCTGTTCCTCATTACAAATCCAAAATCAGTGGAGTCACGTTCAGTGCATCGGTATCAGGCATGATCTGGATTGGCTTTGGTTCATTGGACTTGTGGAAAAAGGGGAAGAAAAGAGACTACTTTGGCTTACAGATGCACAGACAGACCTAATTTACAAAGAATGGAAAAACACATGCACACTTCTGGACACAGTTTGTGTTACTTCTTTCACTGGGTTTCATCGTTGTTTATAAGTTTCAGTCATGTTCCTGATGTCATTTTTGATAGAACCATAAAGCTGAACTAAACTATATTGTAAACCTGTACAAATCTGCCGGATTTGTGACATATATGCTTCCATATTGTCACATACAGTACATCCGATCCGTGGGAAATAGATTGTAGATTGGTTGGAGGCAGAAAAATAAACAGGGTAATTAGAGAATAATTATTATTTAGAAATAATTAGAGAAGTCAATAATTTTACTAGAAGATCAGGTTTTGAGTAACAATTCATGGATGAATCGTAAGATCAATAACATGCATTTAGAAAACAGATTTCCATTTCTTGCTTACTTTAATATTTCAGTTCTCCTAGTTTCTCCTTTCTGAGATTCTGATATGTTTCTCCTGAGTAAAAGAAGAACAGTTATATTTAAAGTAAGATGTAATTAATTTGAATTGGGTAAACATCTGCAAATTATAAGCATATAGATTGTGGTACTCAGAGCTTTTCTCTGATGCAAGAATAGCCACTAAATTTCTTAATAATACCACAGTGCTGTGAAAAGGTGAGACTGTTTGTTTGAAAGTTGATGCGTCTTTACAGCCACAATAAGCAGAAGGTGCCACTGTGGACACATAGAGGTAATACTCCACATTCCTCCATGTCTTTGCTCTAAAGATAAGTATATGTGTGTTTGTTCTGAATAGCCAAATGATTCATGACAGATTCTTTTTCCCTTTGGCTGACTGTTGTGTTTACTTAAACAACAACACATGTTGCGTATTTTACAGCTTTTTATGTAGGGCTTGATTTGAAATGCAATTTTAAACAAAAAAAATCCAGGTTTGCTTGTTGAATTTTGTGACTAAATATGACTATAAAATACTACTACTGGATATACTACTTAGTATTATTAGGGGCCAAGCTTAGGCACCCATTGTATCCTGTTGTACACCTATTGTAGTTTTCTTATTATTATTCTTCCTTCTTCTTCTTCCGCTCTGGAAGTCTATGGTAGCCCATAGAACCACTTGCGGTATAATTATTAAATTTGGCACACTGATAGAGGACAGTCTCATCAATAACCAAAGCAAATTTGGAGTCTCTAACTCAAACTCTCTAGTGCCACCAACAGGCCAAGTGTGCATTCATGTTTCTGCTAATACATTTTGAACCGTAAGGTTTGCTTTTCGAAAGCAAAATTCTTTTCCCACTGATTCCTTCACCCATACCAAGTCGAATGCATACCAAAATTTAAATTTCTATGGGTCCATTTTTTTTCCGCTACTAGTAGAAACAAATCTACTTTTTCGAACTTGTCCTAGATGGTTTGTTCAATTTTCTCTAAAATTGGCTCAGATCATCTTCAGAGCATTCTGGCAAAAAGATATCAGAAGCTTTTTGATATACCAAATGGTTTTCATAAAGCGCGTTAACGAATTTGACGAAGTTTGTGCAAAAATGGCCATGAGGATATATCTCCGCAATGCTTTAGCGGATTCTGACCAAACTTGGTATGTGTTATGACAAGCATGACCTGAGGGCCCATGAGCAGTTTCGGGAAGCCCTTAAAGCTTCTCTTTTGTTGATAAGCACTTCTCATTACAAGTTTGGAAAAATGGTTGGCACATGCCTTTGCGATTTGATGATTGCACTAAGCCATTTCAGTTTTATTTCAATTAATCCCTATTTTTATGCATATTTTTTACTAAATCAGCACCTCTAAAGGTTGACAAATTGTGTGTCCCAGACCTTGTGATGATGTTTATTCAACATTATATAACTAAATATGACATTCAAAGCCGTCATTAGTAAATCTGTCATTTTTTTAAAATATGACAGATGGAAAGGCCTGAAAAACTGTGAAGTGCCTAATAACATCCTGTCCCATTTCCCCTTCCCATTTCATAATTCATAGGAGTCATCAGCATATGAAAGCCAGTCGCACTTGACGCGTTAAGCTTTCCACTTGCATAATATGCTATTATATGATCACATTCATTCATATTCATCTAGACCTAAAGAATCAAGAGGTCTTATGAACAACCAGAGACACCACAATGTAGGCCATAACCTCTACTGACCCACAAAATCTTTCATCAGCAAAAAATTGGTTCTCTCAGAGCCTGGCTGATTTCTGAAACACAGGAAATGGTTTGGAATGGAGGAGTGAATGTTCTTCTGGCCTTGCTACAGTTGGAATGGGACTCGTAGTGATAAGGACACACACACTCTCTTTATTTCTGTCTTTCTGTCTCTCTCTCACACACACAAAGCCAGTTCTGTTGAGCTCTGTGGCTGGCTGCAGGGGTGTAAAGTGCAGATGAACTGTGAGCAACTGCCGGTGGTGACCATGATGTCACCCTGTGTGGTCACATAAAGACTGGCTTTGGGAGACAGGAAGCTGAGGTCAGAGCCCCGACCCTGATGCGGAGCGACGCTGTGGTGGACAGTAGAATAGACACATCAAGTGGTGTCCCACGGCAGACGCATAGAAGAGACTGACTCAGTGTGTTACAGCATGAATGAGAGAGAGAGAGGAAGAGTTTGTGGGTGTGTGTTTGTGTCTTCTTGGACTTCCTGTGTGTTTCTTTGAATATTCCATTCAAATTTGAACTATTTTATTGGTCTGATGCTCTTATTGTTCTTCTTCATTAAATTCAAGCTGTAATGGACAGCTTTTCAAGGGATGCATGATGTTACTGGCCGATATGAAATGATTCAAGGGATTTTTTAAAGTCAGTATTTAATCAGTATCAGTATTTAAGCGTGCTTGCTCATTTCCTCTATTCTTACATTTAAATTACTTTGCAGTCATCTAAGGCTTATTTAAAGTTATTCTTTAAAAGTGCCAATAATTTAATCACATGGTTAATTGTAATCTTTAGCAAATCTCCAATCTGATACTGTACATTGTAATGTTGTGATGCCTAGATTGTAGCATTTGAACCAATTGAGTGTTTTATTTAAATTTTTTAGACAAAATTGTATAGATTTCCTGATTAACCAGCTATTGGCCATAACATCATTATTGAAGAAAATAAGAAAATAACTGTTAGTTTACTGGTATCAGAATAATTTCTACAAAAATCATGTTTAAAGTGCTGCACTTATCATGAATGTTAATGGACAAGGCATTGGATAGAACTTAATGTTAATCTGTATGTTTTAACAAAAAGTTTTGAAAGTATTGAGTATATGAGAACTATAAAAATTATAGGGGGAAAAAAGTATAATAAAAGTATAAGCCTAGTCGCAACGCTTTGTCAGTCTGCATGGATACCAGAAAGGGGCTGTTCACACAGGGGAAAAACACCCATAGCAAATATTATTTAGCCAATAAAAACCCTATACAGCACCATTGTACGTGCAAACTGGATTTTGTCTTAGTTTTTACAAAGTGACAAATTGAAATAATTATCTGTGGTTATTGAATCTGGAGCATCCCTTTAAGTATCTCCTTATTTCATAAGTTAATTTTTATTTTTCCTCTTATTTATGCAAACAAGAGCTCAAGCGCTCGGCACGAATGCTTAAAGTATTAGAAGACCAACCAGACATGATGGTTTGAATTTTGTCCTCAGACAACACCGTTAAGGCAGCAGTAGCATTCTCATTAAGCTGAACACACAGCGATCATTGCTAAGCCTGAGCGATGATGTAATACTTTATTGATGCTCTCTTTGGGTTAAGCTCAGTTGCTCTTGTATAAGAGCTGTCTGATCGTCAGGATGGGTGGCAGTGGCCAAAGAGGAAGTCAGCGGGCAGTCTTGTGGCCTAGAGAGAAGAGTAGAGATGGGGAAAGAGGGAAAAAGGGTCTTGTGAAGGGTCACATAGCAGCTGCGCTAAATGTATGACCTAGGTGTGGATAATTCTCTTTTTCACAACTAGAGCATTAACATTCTTGCCCTCATGCTCCCTTACATTTTTAAATAAATTAATAATGTTTATTTATTTATTTATTTTAATTTATATATATATATATATATTTTTTTTTTCTTTGAAGAGTGAACAGCTTTTAAATTTAAGACATAAGAACATTTTATTAGATAATGTTAAATATTCCACCGGGAATACTGTTATCAGCGTGTACTTTTTAATATTAAAAGTTTGACATCTTCTCTCTGTGAGTATACATGGACATCAGTAATCTAATTATTTACCTTATTCTAAATAAGCCAATATTATGATTATGGTGTTTACATGAGTTGCTTTTAGAATATTCCTTTCATGTTCCCATTTTACGTTATAGTACATAGTTCGATTAATGGCACACATCATTACGTCCTCACGTGACGCCATCCGACGTCCCCTCCGGAATTTCACACATAAACATATAGTTTGTCTTCGCGATGATGCCATGTACAGTTTTGGGTGTTTCATTTAAAATTTTATGAAAGCTTCAAGTGCAGTTAATTATTTGTACGTACATACAGACGACGGCGGTGTTGAAGCTCTTTTATTTGCCGTCAAACGGTTGAGCACTGCCATGTGTGTATCCTGTCGCAAAATGCGGCGAAAAGTCCTACACGACGGTAATAATGTGATTAAGGTGTTTACATGTCTATTCTGCACTTCAGTAATGCGACTAAAATAGGAATACTCCACATGTCTTAATTCCATTTCTGTTTACTTCGATTATGACTTTAGCCGGATTAAAGGGGTCATATGATGCGATTTCAAGTTTTCCTTTCTCTTGCTTGTGTGTGTGTGTGTGTGAGAGAGAGAGAGAGAGAGAGAGAGAGAGAGAAAGAGAGAGAAAGAGAGAGAAAGAGAGAGAGACACATCACAGTGGAGTCAGCTGTCTTAACTGTGTCTGTCACGAGACTCTGTTCCCCTTTCGGGCTCTGTCTTTACATTTATTTTGAAAGATGAAGCTTGCGATTATGGTAAGGGGCGTTACATTTCTGACGAGTGCTTGCGGTGTTCGGCCAATCACAATGCACTGGGTCAGCTGGCCAATCAGAGCAGACTGCGCTTGTCGGAAGGAGGGACTTTGTAGAAAACGAAGCGTTTGAGAGAGGCGGGGCATAGAGGACCTACAATAATGTACAGTATTTGAAAAATAATGTGTTTTTTGAACATTAAAGCATGTCAACATATTCTGTTACACCAAATACACAAAATAATGATCTTTAAAAAAGCATCATATGACCCCTTTAAGGTAACCAAAAATCTCTGTTTACATGGTAGATTCTTAATCAGAGTATTGTCTTAATCATATTAAAATCAGAGTATTGTTGTCCATGTAAACGTACTCAGTACTTGCACTGTGGTGTTTATTCTTGGTGAGTTGACAGGCTAGAGGAATAGATGGCAAGTGTGAGAGGGCCATTTTCCTACACCTGGACATCTACAACCTCAAACTCGCCTGTCAAACCATAGTACACACACATTAAAAACAGACCTGCCAACTGTGTTAAACATTAAACTGTGCACACAGGCCCAACTGCAAAACACACACACACTCATGTGTATACACACTTATATGTATATGTGAAGAGGAGAACAATTTGTGGGATTTAGTTCTGTTCCAAAACGTAAGCTTGTCTAAATATTCAGCTACCTTCTGAGACAGACCATCAATGATTGATTTGAAATGCTCTACATAGGCAGCAACTCTTTTAATGACTTACAAACAGTGAATTCCACTACGAATTGGTGTTAGTGTATTGTTAAGCTAACGGCTAAGCCAATAAGCACAAAAATATATAGTACATATACTATTTTTATTGATTCTTTGCAGGATTAAATACTATTAGAATATGTGAATAATCAACTCTCTTGGATAAACTCATTTCACAGAGCTAGTTGCAATGCATTATGGGATTGCCTTATCACTTGCTGTTAGAGTTGGGCCAAAACAAGTCATCTTAGAAGGAACAACCCTAGAAACCCCCATGTTGCTTTCTAGGTGGAAGCTCACTAGGTTTTGGAACAGAGCTAGTCTTCACATCTGTAAAAGATTATGAACTTTACTGACTCTAAAAGTTACTAATAAGCGCTTTCATCGCTCACAATTGCAAAAGTATTTTGACTAAAAGCAGTTTCACTAGCATTTATGTAATTTCACTCTAATTGTACAACACATGTAGCACAAAGGACAGAGATTTTTCTTGTAAGTGTTTTCTTTGAAATTCTGTCAGTCACGTTGGCTAGTATTTCAAGTACTGCCGCTTAAGTCAGAAGAAACGAATAATCAAACGGTAAACCCAACAGGTTTGGTAAGAGCAAATTACTGATATGTGTAAACCCTTTACGATCATTACATTTTCATTTTGCTGCTTCCAAAAAATTGACTCTTTTATAAGGTTGTATATTAAACATCACACAAACCATCAGTAGGCTATAAGCTTGATCGTAATTCAGTTTCCCTCTCTTTCTTCAATTCCCTTAGTCTCTTAATGCAATAAGGAGGAACCAGTTCAAACTGATTGAAAAAATGAGAATCACACATTCACAATCTCCTCTGCAGTCATGTGGAGGACTGTCTTGTGTCCCTGAATTGCTCTTATTTAACAGAGCATCATTTTATTACATTATTTAAAAAAGAGATAATATCTAATCTAATAAGTTTAAGGGTTAATTTGTCCTACAGATACCACACAATGTCCTCTGCTTTGCCTGAACTGATCCTTTTTAAGACGTGATCCTATTTGGGTGTATTCCTGCTATAGGCTTCAGGTAGGTGACATTTTAGACCTAATATTAGCATCTAAACCCAATTAGTGCAAACCAGTCTACAAGGGCAATGTCACACCTGAGGGAGTACAGTCACGTAATGACATTTGTGTTTTAACGGTGTAACGGACTGAGTGTGTGAAATGAGATGAGTCAGCGAGCCAGTGACAGTACCAGTGCCGCTACAGGGCACAGTGGATCGTGGGAATCGACTGTTGTGGATATACCTGCAAAACCAGCTACACATGCAGAAGAGGAGGAAAACGCATCTAAAATTAGCATCCAGAAATTCCCACTATTAACTATATAGGTGTGATAATAATTACATTTTTATTTTTTCTTAAAAATTGTGAATGGTACTTGTCATGCAAATCTCGCCGCTGCAATGTCAGAGTTAGCTTGACATTCTCAGTATTGCCTATGCAATTGCTAAGGTGTTTTGAGCGGTGTCTTGGTCATTTCTAAGGAGTTCTGTGGCTTGGTTGTTGATAGCAGGTAGCTCGGCTAAAATGAAATGAGCTGATAAGTTGTGCAACAAAATAGATAGAACTATGAGCAACATAATTGTGATTCTTATATATAAAGAAATATGATTTTTTTTGTGTTTATGTGTGTTAGCAGGATGTGAGATGGGGTCATATCAGTCGTGACCATGCTGGCCTTCTCTTCTTTTCATTGGGCACGTGGGTAGCCGTAGGGCAGACGACATCAATAGCTCCAAACATCTGAAAACACAGACTGACCACTGTCTGCCTAATTAGCCTGACCAGTGATCTGACCCTGCACTGCCCCTGCTGAGAGCCCGTCAGCCATTACTGTCCGCTGCATGACGCCAAACACACACACACACACACACAGACACACACACGCACACACACACACACACACACACACACACACACACACACACACACACACACACACACACACACACACACACACACACACACACACACACACTGGCTTTCACTTTACTCAAAAGTGAAACTGAGTGACACTGAACCTTTACTCAAATTATTTTCCTCAGCATTTTATGTATAATGTCCACTGTCCAAGACACTTTTCATATCAGCATCCATGACCAGAAGTAATTCTTATATATATATTTGTGTGTTTTTAAAAAGCTGACTTTTTACTGAATTCACTTTATATCAGCACAGCACACTGTATCTTCAAACATGAACTATTTATACACAAACACAAATGGTGCAAATTAACACAATAGACAAAAGATTGTTTTTATAACTGGTGCAAACTTGTAAAATATGTTCCAGCTAGGATTTGGCAATAGGCAAAATAGTTCATTGCGGTTAGTAGACCATCATCCCCTGTGATGTGATTTCACTGGTATGTGGAGTTGTGTTTGTTGATGTGGATTTTTACCTATAGAGAGTACATGACAAGAACCCTTTCCACAACTTGGCAATCATAAACGCGATAAGAATATTTATTTTAGTGTTTAGGCTAACATAAATACAAGCATGTCATTTTGTTCAGTCTTTCCTTTAAAATCACTTTATCAAACCCATTATTGAATTAGTATGTTTACATTTATGTTGTATGTTAGCTTTGTCTTTCCTGGGAATTCTCATTCAGGTCAACCACTGCATGACTTGAGATATACTGTACATCTCAGCCAGATATCCGTGATGAGTAAACGCTAATTAAAGTGACATTGACTGAGAGATTCTTGGCTTGTATTTCGGGAAATTTGTCGCACTGCCCTGTTGATTAATGTGTTACTCACTATTGTTCATATATATATGTGACCCTGGACCACAAAACCAGTCTTAAGTGTGAGATTTATACATAATATGAAAGCTGAATAAATAAGCTTTCCATTGATGTATGGTTTTTTAGGATAGGACAATATTTGGCCGAGATACAACTATTTAAATATCTGGAATCTGGGGGTGCAAGAAAATCGAAATATTTAGAAAATCGCCTTTAAAGTTATCCAAATGAAGTCCTTAGCAATGCATATTACCAATCAAAAATTAAGTTTTGATATATTTACAGAAGGAAATTTACAAAATATCTTCATGGAACATGATCTTTACTTAATATCCTAATGATTTTTGGCATAAAAAAAAAATTTTGTTACAAATATACCCATGCAACATAAGACTGGTTTTGTGGTCCAGGGTCACGTATATGAAAGTGATGCTTATTGAAATACATACAGTGATGATTTCCCAAAACCTGTAACTTAAGTATTACATTTTGATGTGTAATTCATCCTGCACTGTTTGTGCAACACACACACACACACACACACACACATATATATATATATA
>NW_015505612.1:84052-96788 GCF_001515645.1 Sinocyclocheilus grahami | reverse complement strand
ATATATATATATATATATATACAGTATATATGATAGCTCAAATCGAGTGGTTTGATTTGGAGATCGCACTATTAATTTTCAAAGCGATCAGGCTAACAGTTTTATCTAGCAGGTATTAAATCAAGTGCAAAAAAAATAAAGGAAGTACCCAAGCCATATCTAGAGACTAGAATATCTAATTGTGATCTAAAATGAGTACTAGAAGGATGACTTTTTCAAATCTGTTGAACTGTCAAACAGTGACCGGCAGGTTTCACGTGACTTATTATCAGCCTGAATTTATTTGTTGACACCTGTAGGCTGTTCAGTGCCAAGGACAATTACAGGTGTTGATTGGGATTGGCCATACCTGTTGATGCTTGTTCCCCAATGTCTTAAACAAGATGGGACAAGTTTTATTGCAAGATGTAATCATTAACTAGTGCAGTTTTGCTATTTTATATTCAGCACACTCAGTATCAGCTGCAGATATGCTTTAACAAAACATGCACATAAAATGTTTTGTTTGATATTTTATTAGTATTTAATTTTTACTAATAATTGTCAGTCCAGCTGTCGATGAACACACATTATGACGATAAGCAGTCTTTAATAAATCTACATATACTGTAGGTAAATCCAAGCAAGAGAAGGCAGGAGACACGCATAACATTGACTATACCCGACAAACTCAAACTGAACAGATAGGAACTTAAATACACAGACCAAACTAGGATAGTTAACAAGACACACCTGAACATAATGAAGAATTCAAATCAGAAACCATGACAACTAACTAGACCGAAAACTGTGCAAACAAAGTCCAAGCAATGTGATGTTGTGACACCAGCATCTTATTGTAGCTTGTAATCCAGCAGTTTATCTTTCAATATATTGATAAAGTCCAAATTAAATTGCTGCAAAATCAAAGCTGCATGTATTAATTTTTGCAGATTGTTTTATCCAAAGCAATTCAACTGCATTATTCATACCACTATAAACAATCTGAACTCATTTATTCACCAATAAACTCACAATGGCATCACTAACATCAAATATAAAGTGATATGTCTTTATGTGGCTTATCTGAGTACATGCAATTGAGATTTGAGAGATGTGGTTGAGGGAAATATGTTTAGTGATTTTCAGTGAATGTCCAAATTGATTTGAATAATGGAAGAAAGAGTCACATGGACCACTTTTATGGTACTTTTTGTCCTTTTTGAATAAAAAAAGCTTACTGTATTCTTTTGGTATATGGAAGAGCTGTGTCAACATTTTGCTAAACCTCTTCTTTTGTGTTCACCAGAAGAAAGAAAGTTTGGAGCAACATGATGGTGTGTAAATACTGACTCTGATCTAACTCACAAAAGTGAGGTTTATTTCAACGCAGTTCATTTATCTTTAGGACACTATAAACTGTTTTTAGAGAATCAAGCTTCAGACTTTCCTTCATGTTGATATGCAAATTAGTGAGGCAAAGAGATATAGTTAGACATGAGTTCAATACAATACAGTCATAAGTGTCCCTCGTCAGTGTGATCATATAAGTGCCAGATTGTTTGCTTTGTAATCCACTTCCTAACATATTTTATTAAGCATCTGGGCAGCCATTGGCCCTGATTAAAGGGAAACAGATTCTCTTTAAGTGAGTCTTTAATGTGGCATGCTGAGAAGTCACACAAAGTGGTATTACCCAGACCAGGCCCCGGAGGCATCCGTCCACGTTACCACTCTTTAAAAGTGCTGCATGAAGGATGTTGTGCACAAATAGCCACTCTCTTCTCCCACTAAACACATTAGCATTTAAACGGCGGTCATGCGGATGGCATTTTCCCCTCTTTTGCCATTCTTTTCCTTTTTATGTTCCCTTGCAAACAGAAGGGCTTTGATGACCAAAACTAAAACTTCTTTGTCAATTTTGACATTAATGTATGTCACATTGTGCTGTCTTTATTCCAGCATATGTCAACACAAATAATCTGCCCTGTCTGCTTTGAGTTTCCTTGATTAATTCACTTTTGATCGCTTTTTCTGTTTATTTCAGTGTTTTTATGAACATCTGGTAGACGGTGGTCTGTAACGGTCTCTGGATTGGAGCCGTTTTTAGTAGCTCTGATGACAGATCTGAATAATAAAGACATTTTGATGTTACAGGCCACAGGAAATGGGGCTCACTTTTGACCTTTGACCCAGGGTGTAGCACAGGAGTGTGTGTATTTGTGCTTGTGTCTGGCTGAAAATGATGGCATGTGTATATGTGCATCACTATAACTAGTGAACCACCTACAACCACAATCAAAAGTAGGCAACATAATTATTATTTTAGCAATTATGGTAGTTATGCTGTCTTCAAAGGCATCTTCTTTTGGCTAATTTTCTCAGCATTGCACAAATCGTTCATGAGAATAATCCCAGAATTATGAGAGAATCAAGAGAGTAGATGGCCAGAGTTATGGGTATTTTTCATTCAACAGCAGAAGGTATTGATCAAAATAATTAAACAGTAATAATTATTACATTCATAATTCATTATGATAAATTGAACAGACTAACAGACAAAAACTGACCCTTTTATTTGAGTAACTAGTCTATGTATTTTTTGCTTTTTGTGTTGTTGGTTAGCAAGATGTTAACGTCAAACTTTACTGGATTCAGCTGTGATACAATGACAGTCAGAGAAACTGACTTTGAATAATGATGGTGTTCCCCTTTGGGACCCAGCAGATGTCAACTTTATTTTTTGCATTTAACTTTGTCCTCTGGGTCAGACTGAACTGAAAGGGACCAGCTGTTTTGAATCTTGGCTGTGTCTGATGGTCAGTGAAGGCTGTGCTGAAGGGATCATAATTACAGGGTGTATGTATTTCAATAAGTAAGTTGAGTGGGAGCTGGTTTTACAGCATTGTGTTGCTTTTTGGATCTGGAATAAGAGAGTTATGATAAATTAGATACTGATGACCTAATATCTATGTCTTGTCCCAGACTTTTATGGGTTATATTGTTCACTAGTAAGCATCTTAATGTTTGTTTTTGAATTTTCTGTCTCAGTAATGACTGATTTGAAAAGTTAACGTTTTCTGATAGTATAATAATTTGTTGTGATAAAATGGTTAAAAAATAGCTGAAATATGGGCGTACAAATTGCTGAATGAATTTCTCAGATCCCCAAATGCTTGTGAAAATATGCAGAATAATAAATATGCACAACCTGAAAATGCATTGTTTTTGGGACTGCAAATGGGAATGCAAATTAATAAAATATTTTTATGACATTATCAGGAGATTAATGGCTCTGTTTTCCTCGACCTACACTGGTAATGCTGAAATTATTGTTTCTAGTCCTTATGTCTCGTTCTTATTGATTAAGAGAAGAACTGTAAATCTGAGCAGGCCAGATAACCTCGGCCGTTCCCTGCTGGGTTAAGTGCAGTCACAGCACCAATTTACCCCAAATCCCTCGTGTGTTCAGCCTCCACTGCTGTCCTCATATTCAGTTACAACTAAACTGTGCAGTTCTCACACCTGACCACACACTGCCCCATCTACATGCTATGAGTGGTTTATGGGGTGCGTGTGTGTATACAAATGTGTATACGAAAAGTCTTTTGTGAGTATGATTTTAATTTGTTTGAAATAAGTCTCTCATGCTCACCAAGGCTGCAATTATTTGATCAAATATTAAGTAATATATAAACTGTAATATTGTGGAATATTATTACAATTCTTCTGTTTTGATATATTTAAAATGTAATTTATTTCTGTAATGCAAAGCTGAATTTTCAGCATCATTACTCCAGTCTTCAGTGTCACATGATTCTTCGGAAATTATTCTAATATGCTGATTTGCTGCTCAAGAATCATTTATAAATGTCTTTACGATCATTTTTATCTGTTTAATCGTCCTAGCTGATTAAAAGTATTAATTTCTTGAAAAAAAAAATCTTACTGACCTTTTGAACAGTAGTGTGTATACATGGGTGGTATTTTAGATGTATAGATGCATAATGCTGTGTTTATGTATTTTGTTCTGAGGTGAGTGTCTGTATCTCAGGATTAGAGGAGTATAATGTGGTCCCCTGCTCTGACTCTATAGGAGATCATTTGCATGGCTCTGAAGTATAGAGAGCTGCTTTCAACCATATGGACCTCCAGCTAGATTGTCAGCATCACATAATGAGGGCGAACACACACACTCATATTCACCCCACATAGCATTCATAGCAAAAACAACCAATTAGACTGTAGAAATAACAATCAATTTGACAGCTAAGTGGAAGAGATTGAAAAGCCACATGTGAGATTCACATGCCTTTATTCTCTGCCTCTGCACCCTTAATGTTTGCTTGTTCATTTTTTATATAGTATGAGAGATAGTATTATTAGGAAGGTGAGTATTAATAAGTACTTTATGTGTGTGTGTGTGAATGCACATGTCTTGATTAGTGCCATAGATCAGACAGTGTGCTGTGAAAAGAAAGAGACGCACAGGTCTTAATTAACACTCTCTCAGGGCTTCAGGCCACTGAATTGCAGCCACATGCTCTAGAACACACACACACACACACACGCACACACTTGTTTGTTTTTGTGAATTGTGGGGACATTCCATAGGCGTGATGGTTTTTATACTGTACAAACTGTATGTGCTATTGCCCTATACACCAACCCTACACCTATCCCTACCCCTTACAGGAAACTTTGTGCATTTTTACTTTCTCAAAAAAACTCACTCTGTATGATTTATAAGCGTTTTGAAAAATGGGGACATGGGGTAATGTCCTCATAAGTCACCTTCTCCTTGTAATACCTATGTCATACCCATGTCATTATACAAATTTGTGTCCTCATATGTCACAAAAACGCACACACACACACACACACACACACACACACACACACACACACACACACACAATCAGTGCTCTCCAGTATAAGCTCTTTAAAAACAACTGATTGTTTTCATCATCTTTTCAATCTATTTTATGCTATCTATCATTCGTTTGTTCAGTGCTTATAACCAACCACAGTTTTATTCTGGCAACAATAACTATGGTTTGGATGGAGACTATAGTTACCAGTCAGTTTTTATTATGGGAAAGCTTCCCACTCTATCTGTGTTAATAAGGCAGATAGTCAACTGTGCAGCTTCAGTGACTGTTACAGATCCTCTTTTATATGTATTAGTCGCTAACTCAACTAACAGAGAACAGAGAGCATTTGAAGCAATGGTTTGTTTGAGGATACACTGTGAGCTGTTCACCCTCCTGTTTTAACACTGTCACAAACCATTCCAAGAGAAACTGCCTCTTTGAACTCTGTCAAAGCGCCTGTTTATTCTCTGGATCACTTGGTGAACAAATATAGGCAAAATCTGAGAATCGGAATGATATACTGCCGTCTGTGTTTCCAGCAGCCTGTTACAGAAACATCCCTGCTGCTGCTGCCAAAACTGCAGTGCGTCCCGGCGCTGTGCGGCTCCGCTGAGGAGATCCAGATTGAGTCCAAGCGAACGCACCCCGTAATTTCACCCTTGGATCTGCTGTGTGTGCGTGACACTCAAATAGATCTTTCTTTTCTTGATTTCTTGGGCGTTTCCAGTGACACAACCACACAGATTTTCAGTGTCGGACTGAGATAGGTGCGGCCCTTGATTAAATGCACAACGGACCACAGTGGGTTTCAGTCTTAGTCATACTGCATCTTTTGCCACACCATAAACTCAATCAATATTTATTTCTCAATAAATCATAACCAGTTAGATTGCAACAGACATTTAGAATTTATTTTGAATAAAGCTGTCAATCAGTGGTAATTATAAAAATGTAATAAAAGTTAATTATAAAAGTAAATGTCTATATATAATTTAAAAAATATGTATAGAAAAAATCTTGAATATTTATAAACATATATGTATATGTGTTTAATCTATTGATAGCTGTATGTACTGTATGAAATAATATGGTGTGCAGGGTCAATCACCGGCCATGTATTTTTATGTGAGACATGTTGGCAGCGATGTCAGACTTTCTTATTTGTATGGAACCTGCTAATTTAAGATGCATCTCCCGATTGATTCACATCTGCCCACCTCGGCTAACACTCAGACCACCTGCTGGGTTGCTAGGAAACCTCCGCCTGACTGCCAGCACCTGCCCAGGTAAAGTTAAGGGCTTACCTCACCGTCCAAGAAAACAAAAAGCTTTGAAGACGGCCGGCTGTGACATGCACTGGCGCAGAAGAATCTGCTCAAAGAAAATAAAAGGCTCTGAATGAGATGAAAATTTGAGGAAGTGAAACAAAATACAGTGCTTAAGAAAGGTGAAATAGACCGAGTTAACTTGCTTAGATGAACAAAGAAATTAAGATTAGCCTTGAACGCCAAGATGTACCGGCCGAGGGTACCTATAGTCAAAAGAAGGTTCAATTGCTTTAATGAGTGGGTGTGCTGTGTCTAGATGTTTTCAGACTTATACAGTCATGCAGGTTGTGTCAGAATGACTCGGAAAGGAAACTTTAAGCTTGTGTCCTTTTGGCTCTTTTGTCCACTTTAAACTAATTGCACCTCCACAAGTTACTGCAGGGAGCTTTTTTCAGCAGATCTCACAGTTAACAACATCGTTCTGGAATGACAAATCTTTCCATGGGCTCATTTGAATTTTTCCAGATGTCTTAACACTGTTCAACATTTGTTCGACAAAAGCCAAGAATTACACAAATAAGTGTATGAAAAAGCTGAAAGTTTGATTAAAATAGAGTCTGTGAGTAAAAACAAATGTTATTTGTTAGAGTTTCTAAACTTTTGCAGAAAAATCTTATTATTTTGTTTCTTTTCCCTTAAAAATCATTTTGTAGATTCATAGTGGCCTCAAAACTATGAGGCTGTATTTAAAACTTGTCATTGCATTAAATACAAAATATCAAATCAAATGATGAAAGACATTTTCTCACAACTCCCCCCCCCCCAACTAGTTTCAACAAACTAAAAAAAACATAATTTTTAGTATATGTGAAGCCAGTTCACTTAAGTGTAATATTTTGTTATCTAATACAGTGGAAGTGGCATTTTAAGAGTGATTTTGGGGGGCTCCTGTATACAAAAGAGACAGAGAAGTGACTTGCATTAGACTAGAATTTCAGAAATAACTCTGGTGTCTGGCTTTTAACATGCATTATTTATGTAACACAATCAAAGGACGATGGTGTTGATTTAAACCCAGAGCATTTTCAAATGTAATGTTCTGATGCTCATGATGTTATAAATACTCACAATGCTCCAGGAATGACCTTATATCTTCCCAACCGACTTCTCTTTTGGGAGTGAAATTCACTTTGAAATATCTGTTAGCCTCCCATAGACATACCACATTCTCACAAAAGGGAAAAGATCAGCAAGGCATCTTTAGAGCTACAGTAATGTACACAGGACAGTCCAGGGGTCCTGCCTCAATGTGTGGGGTCCTTACACTGGCACACTTCCTCTGACCCTCAGGGTCATCTCCATGGCAACCCACATCTACAGCTCCCATGGGGAACGCTACTGGATTGCGTTCAGATGGTCTTAGACTGTGGTGCTGTGTGGTGGTTTCGGTGTAATAGTTTTTAATGTTATTAATGTCATTAATTAAAGCAAAGGTTCCTGCATTTATTTATTTTATTATTATTATTTGTTTTACATAAGTAGACCTATATTAAGATTTTAATAAAAAGTAGACTGTGGTGTTGTCTGATGGTATTGATTTAATAGTTTTATTGTTAATAACTTATGAAAACCTTATTCTAATTGAATTAATTTAATTTGTTGTTTTTTTGTTTTAGTTGTAGTCACATTTTCCAATTTTGTATTTATTTATTTTTAGTAGGTAAGCATATAATACATTTCATTTTTATAAAATGTGGACCGTGGTGCTGTCTGGAGGTATAGATTCAATATTTTTATTGTTACAAACTGATGCAAAGCTTTCTGCCTGTTTCTTTACTTTAGTTTAGTGTAGTAGCTCCATGTTTTTTTTATCACTGTTGTTTATTATTATTATTATTATTTTACTGATGCTTTGGTAATATTGTATGTAAAACAGTCATGACAATGACATACTTTGATGCCGCCGGATATTATTTAATTGAATTGAATTTAAATTCAAGTAATTTTTTTGTTTATTTTCATTTAATTAGTTTTTATTTATATTGACGTTTTGGTAATACTGCATGTAAATCAATTATGCCGATGACATACTACAAAACTGAGAGGTAGACATGCGCTTCTACCGACTAGGTAAAAATCTAAAAAATCAACTCTGAATAGGATTGAAATGCTGGCTGTCAGTGTTCATAAATCTAAATTAATATCATGCTCCACAAACAAATATCCCATGATAAACAAGACATCATACAACGGAACCAAAAGTTATCCTCTCAGCGCTGGATGCATGAGGTACGGGACTGTTATACAGGTTATATAACTATAACAGTCCTCGGCTAATGTAACCACCCTGACAAACACACACACACACACACACACACACACACACATCATTTGAACATAATCAGCTGTATTTTTATGGCATGTGTGTGTGTGCTTGAAGTTTCAGGCGCTCTCCAGTGCAGCAGGATGGGTATGTTTGGGTTGACGCCAGGGTCAGTTGGCTCTGCTTTGACAGTTTTATATATACCCAATAGATGGCTGGCTACATTCACTGGAAGGTTTCGTATCTTCACTCCCACCGGTATGGCTTTCTCTGATTCTAAACTGGCTGTATTATTTACGTTAGCCGAGCTGATGAGACTCAGCCTGGGTGGGCGGCCCGCGGCTCCTCTCATAGTTGGGTGTTTCCCATATTTGACTCTCCTTTGTGTTTATATTTGAAAATCTTGCGCTGAAACTGGAGCTGACGGAAGTAGAAAGATGCAGAGTTGATCCTCCTAACAAATAAAAAGTGAAAGGAGAAGGAAATGGAAAGACAAAGTGGATGAGTTTCAAAACCTCCTTTTCCTCCCCACTATATTCTCTCTCTCTCTATTTAGTGATTAGCAGAGAGGTCTAGATCACAGGCAACGACGGGAGAGCAAATCTGTTTCCAATATGACTTCTTCCTGTAAAGGCAGGAAATGGCCCTTCACTCTCAAAAACCCCAACAAAGCCTCCCTGTCTGAAGCACGAGCTCTAAAAACTGCTTCTCCTGTGTTCTTAAGGTCAGTTTCCCCACAGAAAGCCACATTAGAGCTGCTAAGGCCTGGGGTGAAGCCGTACCCACCTGTCTTCAAAGGTCACCGGAGTCACCTGAAAAATGTGACGCCCGTCAGCAACATGTGGAGCTGACCTGACACCAAACTCAGTATGATAATGATATTTTCTCGGGTATAAATATGTGGCATTTTGGGCCTGGGCTGCACACCTTTCAGCGAAAGGAGGTTTCAGAAATCAACAGCCAAATAATTTTGAAATATTATTGAGTTTGGGATTCGAAATTCACAAATTCCAAACTCACTCCAGTCCCCCATTTAATAAATATGCAGGAAGGATTGTGATTAGAAAAGCAGATGTGTTTGATGGCACAGACTATTCCTTGAGGAGCCATGAGATAAGAGGTTGACAAAGTTGAATGTGTTCTTTGTTCTGGCTTAAGCAAACAGATCTCAACAATCTATGTTTTTTCCTCTTTTCCAACACTGTTGAGATTTGTACTTTTTATTATTGGTGTTTTCTAATTATTTTATTTTATTTGTTGCACCTTGTGTTTTTTTCTTTTTCTTTTTGTAAACAGTCATGACAATTACATACTTTGATGTCATTGGGCATTATTTTATTTTATTATTTGTTTGTTTATTTTCATTTTATTTTATTTCATTATTTGTTTTTATTTGTATTGATGTCTTGGTAATACCACATGTAAAACTATTATTATAAGCCTACTTATTAAAAATAAAGAAGTTTAATTTTAATAAAATGTAGACTGCTGTTTAGTGGTATTGATTTAAAGGTCCCATATTGTCAATAGTTTTTTCATGATAACTGAGGTCTAAGTGCTATGTAAGTACCATATAAGTTTCAAAACAGTCAGTCCACAGTAAAATGCTTACAGCCTGCATAAAGTAGCTGTGATTTTTCACGAACTGTTGTGACTTCCGTAAAAAGTTGACGACTTGACGTCAGAACTACACAGTCACCACCTTCAGTCACCACCCCAAGCACCGCCCACAGTCCCACTCTCCTCTCCAACATTGTGGAAACATGTCGAGAAGGTTAACTTTAACCACGAAACCAGATCGGCCAACCTGTAACGTTACACTCTCACTCAAAAGATGGACGATCTGACAGGATTGTTACTATGAGGTGGATCACATCTAACGTGTATAGTAAAGAAAAACTCACCGTGTCTATCTAGTCATGCTGATGTATATATATTTCAATTTCAGCAGGCAACTATTTTTACAGCTACACTATTGTTCCAGCCACAATTAATCACAACAATGTATATACAATTACAAATGATTATATATAAAGCGTCAGTTTGTTGTTTTACACACATGCACACAGACATTATTTCATACACGCCATAATCGTGAGATGCAAGAAACATAGACATATGGCAAGAAATCTGTAGACGCGCCCATAACAACAAAAAACAATACTTTATTGAACCTTTTCTGATAAGAAGTGTGCGCTGCAAACGTGAGCATTTTTGACGATCGTTTCAGTCCAGTCTGCTCGTTTTATTGTGTTTAACCACAGCTGTCATCGTTTTTTTGTCTGGCAGTGGCAGTAGATATGCGATTAAATTTCTAATTTGAGGCTGTATTACGTTGATTCTGGCACCCAACATCACAACAAGATGATATTTTAAGCTTCTTATGTAGCAGAATCTGCGCTGGTTTGAATGGGCCGCCTCCAGTTTCCCCTTTGTTTTGCTGCCTCCAGCTAGCGCTGTGACGTCGCTGACCCTAGTTACCTGTGGTTGGCCTGGCCGTGCGTCACTCAGAAAACAACAGGCCAATCAGAAGATAGGCTCATGAATATTAATTAGACAGACCAAAATCGACCTGTTCTCAGCAGAGCTCCTGAGAAAGGAGCTGTAAAAATATATTGAGATATATATTCTTAAGGACATCAAAACCTAAAATAAAACTCCAGAAAGGTGTAAAATATGGGACCTTTAATAGTTTTATCGTTATTAACTGATGCAAAACTTTCTGGCTGTGTGTGTTTTTTTTTATTTATTTAATAGCATTTTGTTTTTCTGTCTCTGATTTCTTTTCACTTTTTTCACTTTTTAAAAATTCTATTTCTATTGATGCTTTTTGCCAACAACACTGAGGTTACACTAATTTTATACATTGCGCTAATTAGGGATGTACTGATATTAAAATGACAGATAAGCTGATCATTATTTTTGACAATTCACAAGCATTTTGACAATTAATAACTGATAAATAGCGGATATTAATGTGAAAGTGAAAGAGTGAAGTGAAAGTGAAGTGACGTGTGGCCAAGTATGGTTACCCATACTCGGAATTTGTGCTCTGCATTTAACCCATCCAAGTGCACACACACAGTAGTGAAGAAACACACACCTTGAACACACACCTGGAGCAGTGAGCAGCCATGTGCTGCGGCGCCCGGGGAGCAGTTGGGGGTTCAGTGCCTTGCTCAAGAGACTAACTCAGTCGTGGTATTGAGGGTGGAAGTGAGAGCTGTACATTCACTCCCCTCACCAACAATTCCTGCCGGACCTGAGACTCGAACCCGCAACTCCAACTCTCTAACCATTAGGCCATAACTGCCCCAGTAAAGGCCTATGCTAATTTGTACTATATAAAAATGACCATTATAAACAAAAACCAAACGTTTTGACTGATAAAAATAAATGTAGGCATCAAAACATTATAATGTACAGTATGAAATTGTATATTTATTTTGAGATTTGCAACAAATGTAACAGTGTTTTTTAAAGATTTTTGACTTGACCCAGAAAGTAACCATTTAGCAACCACCTGGAAATCCTTTATTTAATTTAATTTACACAACGTCTCACAATGTCCTCTGTATATTTTGTCATGTGTTGTATTAGGTCTAGTAATGTCTTATTTTTTTCACAATTTTAGTTAATTGTCTAAAATAAATATGGAATTAGGGCCTGTTGAAGGAACACCATGGACTCATGTTCAAACGCAAACATTTGCCTTAACTTGTTTCTGTCTCTAAGTAGTGAGCATCATGAATCAGTTGGCGTACATTATTTGACTGCATCATTGCAGTAATGGATTGTTCTGTTCTTCTAAAAGTAAACTCTCTTTTATTGCCATTGCTCAGCATTTCCTTTGTTATACTGCTTGTGATATATGAATGAACACTCTCTCTGTCTCTCTCTCTCTCTCCAGATGATTAACCTGAGGTCAAATCATCTAATGACCGGCCTCTTCTATTATTGAACGGTAAGATGTGGCACCTCCTGCACCATGATTAGCTTCTTTTATGTGTTTGACACTGTTAAAATGCCTGTAAACATTCTGACTGCATGTTTTCTCCCAGCATGGTGCCCAATAGTGTCTCATTAGAAACTGTCCATGGTAAAAACACAAAAGAGAGTTTGCCAAGCTCTGTAGGATTTTTTTTAAGTGTATCTGGGTCAATGACAAATAAACATGTTTGTGATTTTTAAATCTTGTAAAGTCTATTAAATCATTGAAATGCAAGTGAAATTTTGTTATATGCATGTATGTATGTATGTGTGTGTATATATATATATATATATATATATAT
>NW_015505612.1:37221-83780 GCF_001515645.1 Sinocyclocheilus grahami | reverse complement strand
TATACACTTGCATTTCTATATATATGTGTGTGTGTGTGTGTGTGTGTATGAATATATAATATTAAAATAATATTTTATTATTTTATAATTATTTATTATAATTAATTTACTTAAAGCAGTAAATACATTTGTTTTAAAAATGCTTAGTAATATAAATATGTATAATATAAACACACATACACATGCATGCGTATCTTTTAAAAATGTGTTTCACTACTTATGTATAATGATAAAAATGTAATATCTAAATATTTTTAATATTAAATAAAAAGATTAAGCAAAATTGCAATGAGATTTAAGATTTTTTTTCTGAAATTTCCTGAACTTTAATTTTGAAAGTGAAAAGGTGCTTTCAATCACATTCAATACTCTGTCTTTGTGAAATCTTTATGAGATGTGTGTTTTCAATAACTTTATAAATCTGGCGAAAATTGTGCATCACGTCATTGACTTGTCTGCATGTGTATATAAGGCGTGAAGCAACCCGTTCATTCTGGGCAGAACAAAGTGGACATCACGTCAAGGTCTGTGTAATCTCAACAACACACTCACACACACACCCTGTACTTGAGGGGTTTGGTGATATGAAATAGTAGCTGCAGTGTTTTAATATAATTAAATATGCATGTGCATGATGCTACTTGTGTGTAATTGTGTGCATGAATGTGTATTTGTGACTACAGAATAACTCTTTCTGAAGTGATGTGTAGATTGTGCTGAATGTGTGTGTGTTTGCACGTTAGTGAAGGTCTCTGGTGCAGATCAGGTAGCTCGCTTGTAATCTGAGAAGCCAATTAGTGTGCTTCAGCTCTGTGCCAAATGCCTGGCTTCTCTCTGCCTCATTAGGCTAACACACCACTATGACCATTTACAAGTTGCCAAAAACATCTGAAGACTCTTTTTAGGTCCAGTAAACAGTTTGTGAACTCTGGATGGAAAAAGCAGCATCTTGCAATGTCAGCATTCAGCACTGTCAAAGGTCTCTTAATGCAAAAGCACAAACATTATCTCTCAGAGAACAATCCAGTTTAGTGTGGGGTTATTTGGCTTTAAATTAAATGTATGTTCACTTCCTGTCCACCTGTTCTGCCATCTGTGTAGTAGCTCAGGTACACCAGACTCACACAAAAGAAGCACCGTGAATTACCACTATATAGGGTAACTAAATACAGGGGTAGACCAAACCCCATCTGGCCCTTAAATCTACCTGAGACCTTTCACTACAGTGGGGTGTTTTTCATTTCTCTTCCTTTCATGGATTTATGTGCCTTATTATTTATGATTGTGTAATATTAAAGATGTGGTCAGATTTTAGATGCAATTTTAGCATATAGCACAACCTAGGAAACCACAAACTGTGAAACTCAAATTGTAAACCAGGTTATTCATTAATGAATCCAGGTTTTAAGCAGCATAACCGTTTTCAACATTGATAATAATAAGAAATGTTTCTTGAGCAGCAAATCAACATAATAGAATGATTTCTGAAGGATCATGTGACACGGAAGACTGGAGTAATGGCTGTTATAAAATCAGCGTTACTATCGCAGAAATAAATTACATTTTAAAATATATTAAAATAGAAAACTGTTATTTTAAATAGCAATAACATTTCACATTATTACTGTTTTCACGGTATTTAGATCAAAGAAATGCAGCCTTGGTGAGCATTTCACTTCCTGTCCACCTATTCTGCCATCTGTGTAGTAGCTCAGGTACACCAGACTCACACAAAAGAAGCACCGTGAATTACCACTATATAGGGTAACTAGACCAAACCCCATCTGGCCCTTAAATCTACCTGAGACCTTTCACTACAGTGGGGTGTTTTTCATTTCTCTTCCTTTCATGGATTTATGTGCCTTATTATTTATGATTGTGTAATATTAAAGATGTGGTCAGATTTTAGATGCAATTTTAGCATATAGCACAACCTAGGAAACCACAAACTGTGAAACTCAAATTGTAAACCAGGTTATTCATTAATGAATCCAGGTTTTAAGCAGCATAACCGTTTTCAACATTGATAATAATAAGAAATGTTTCTTGAGCAGCAAATCAACATAATAGAATGATTTCTGAAGGATCATGTGACACGGAAGACTGGAGTAATGGCTGTTATAAAATCAGCGTTACTATCGCAGAAATAAATTACATTTTAAAATATATTAAAATAGAAAACTGTTATTTTAAATAGCAATAACATTTCACATTATTACTGTTTTCACGGTATTTAGATCAAAGAAATGCAGCCTTGGTGAGCATAAAAGGTTTTAAAAATCTTACCGACCCCAAACATTTTGAATGGTAGAGTAGAAGTGACAAAATATATCAGCCTTATTGAAAAGACATAGACCTGTGTGGTTTTTATTAATTAATAAATTAATTAATAAATTGTGGTTTGTACATTAAATTTTTTTTAAAACATCTAATTTTTTTTGTTCAACAGAAGAAACACAGTTTTGAAATTATATGAGAATGAGTAAATGATGACAGAATTTGTATTTTTATATCTAGTTTAGAGCTAGACCAGTCTAGATCAGAATAAAACTTTCTGGTCCTTTCAACGTGTAAAGGTTAACTTTTATTTGTAATTAATTACATGTATTCATTCATACAAATGTTTTTCCTGGTCATCTTATTTGATTGACCAGTCAGTGTGGGAGTGCTGACATAAACATTTTTTATAAATCTAAAAATGTTTTTCTTCTTGAACCATTACTATTGCATATCTTTTTGCTTAAAATCTTTGTAGAAGCAGGTTTTCACAGAAGCTGGACTGCTTTATGAGAGCATAATAGAGAGGATTACTCTAACAGCACGACCTTCACATGAAAGCTAATATAATCTCTCCCTCTCCTCCCTATCAAGAACACTCGTTCACCCCCAGAAGAGCCACATTCATAATTCTCACTTCCACTGAAGCACTATTTCAAGCACAAACTCACTGTATCCTGTACATACATCTGTTATATACTGTAAATCTATCTTAGATATTAGACTCAGCTTTGCTTCTCTCATTATCACAGGCCCAGAGTGCTGCTTGAAGATGCTGTAATTCATCCCAGATGAGTGTTGGTCAAAGCAACTGCCACTGGTTCAGGGGTCACCAGGGGTCACAGAAAGGGGTTACAATTGCCCGAAGGGGCCAGAGGTGACCGCAGCCCTGAAACAAAGCCACTTGGGTTACTCCCTGTGCAATGATCACTTCGACAGAGAGCTTTGAGTTTTTGACAAGTTTAGCCGATAACCGCCTGTTTGATTCTTGATCTGATCCTCATCAAAGCATTTTTATCAGACCTTCAAACACACTTTTACCTTCAGCTGTTTGTCATTCAGTGTCTGTGAGAGAGAGCTGTTTAATTAAAGGGATAGTTTGGCCAAAAATGAAAACTCTGTCATCATTTACTCACCCTCAAGTTGCTCCAAACCTTTTCTTTTGCTGAACATAAAAAGCAAAACCAAACAGTTGCTATTCCCCATTGACCTCCACTGTATATATATATATATATATATTTATAAAAACAAACTATAGAAGTCAAAATCTACCAGTTTGGTTGCTCACATTCTTCAAAATATCTTCTTTTATGATCAACATAAGAAAGAAACTCATACAGGTTTGAAGGTGAATAAATGATGACAAAATTTTCATTTCATCCCTTTAAGTTTGTTGTTACATAAGATCATTTTATATTCTAAAGTGCACAGGAGGTCTTCCTACCTTATCTACAACTGCTGGAGGAACTCTTTGCCCCTCAAGTGTGGCTCTGAGCCCAGACAGGGTCTAGGGTGAACCGAGATGCGTGTAGTTCAATGTGTTGAGTGTGGAGAGTGTTTAAGTTAGGTTGGTTCATGCGTGTGTGCGCTCTTGGTGTAGAGAAAGTAAAACATATAGTTCAAAAGTTTGGTGATTTAAAAAAAATAAAATAAAAAATTAATACTTTTATCCAGCAAGGATGCATTAGATTGATGAAAAGTGGCAGTAAAGATATTTATGTTACTAAAGATTTCTAGTTCACGTAAATGCTGTTGAACAATGTTTTGAACTTTTTATTCATCAAAGTATCCTAAAAAAAATCACATAATTATCATCATTGATAATAATAATAATAATAATAAATGTTTTTTGAGCAGCAAATTAGCATATTAAAATGATTTCTGAAGGATCATGTGACACTGAAGACTGGAATAATGGCTACGCAGTCTTCAAAAAAATAAAAAATACTGTATGTTCAAATAGTAAGCATATATTTAAAATTGTAATATATTTTTCACAACATTGCTGTTTTTACTGTATTTTTGATCAAATAAATGCAATCTTGGTGAGCATAAGAAACCTTTCAAAAAACATTTTGTCAAGGCCACAAAGTTTTGAATGATAGTGTACAGTAGCATCATATATATCAGGATTGCATGCTTAAATATGGTATAAAATTATAAAAAAAAAAAACTTACAGAGTTAGAGTAAAATGAACAAGCACATATAAATAAAAACCATAAGAAAATGAAATAAAAATGCTAATAAATAGATGTGAAAACAAGGAGAGAAGTGAATTAAATTGCATGAGGAAAGGTTCTAGTAAACAAATGCAAATTGAATAAGTTGCTTGCAGAGCTTTTTGGAGAGCGTTCCCCAGCTTGGAAGTGTGTGTGAAGTTAAAGTTAGTGTATGATTAATGTAAAGTGTGTTTGGCTGGTATGAAGATGTGAGACTGGGGACACTCTGATGAATGAGCTTTGGACCAGAACGACATGTGGAAACCAGATGGTGGAGAGAGAAACTAAAGATGAGGAGTGAGGAACAAATAGAAGAATGAAAAAGAAAATTGCTTATGACAATAATGACAGCAGCAGCACCATCACAATAAAAGCCTGTCCAGTAGGAAAGAAAATTTAATTTGTACATTTTCTGCAGAAAAACTGAGTGATGTTTGCCTGTGCAAAGGTTGCTAGGGCATTCTGCGTCATCACCAGGGTGTTGCTTTGTGGTAACTACGGTATTTTGGATGGTTGCTACCGTGTTCTAGGTGGTTGCTAGCATTGCTGGTTTGTTGCTATAGTGTTCAGGGTGAATACACCCTAGCCCAAGTAAAAAGAGCCTTTGTGGAACCTTCAGTGTAACCTTCAGTTTATAATGCATGCTTTTTATAAGGGGCATTCAAGTATGAATATAAGAAATGTAAAAAAAACAACAACAGTAAACTCATTCTAAACTGTAGAAATGAACAAAATATGCGTTTATTCCTGCAAATGAGCAACATGTTTTTGTTTAAGTGATGTATGTGTGTGTATCTTTGCCTTGAATCTGTTTATGCATGCTCTTACTGGAGGACTGCCCGGCCTTCACAGGTCTGCCAGAGGAGTGTGTGAGGGAGTTAGGTCAAGCGCACACTCACACACACACTCACACAAACATAGATTATGACTTCCCTCCACCTGGCTTGGCTGTTTGTGAAAAGATCCACTGCGGTAAACGATTGGGTTTGGTCTTTGGATGAACATTAGGTTTAGACTACAGTAATGCTGGGTTTTCTCTAGAACCGGGCCACCTGTCTGACCTTGAGGTCTGGTACCCATCACATACCGGAAACAGAAAGCCACTTTAAAACATGCAGGAAACAAGGTCTGGACCAACCTTATACACCCTCTCATACATACACACACACACACACACACACACACACACTCGCAGTTCCCACGAGCCAAAACCCCAGCCGACAGAGCTGACAGGCTGTCTAACATCTCTGTAAGGCTACACACACACGCTTCGCCATACATTCGCTTGGCTTGTTCTCCTCACTATAATCTCTTTCCAACTAAAATCACTCTTCATCTAGGGATCGAAGATTTATCTGAGCAAAGCACAATCCGTCTGTAACCCAAGGACTGAAGTCTACCCAAGATCCTCTGTCTTTCTTTGCTTTCTCTCGTTTGGACATGTAGATAATGACCAAATACAAATGGGCATCCATTCATCTCTGCACGGCAGAGGAAGCCGCTTTATTCATTACCCATCCAGCTGAGCTCCGCGGAACAGAGCGCTGCTGTCGTCACAATCCCTCTCTGAGAGAGATAATGAGCCGCCTGCGTGTGTTTACACTCTGATTAATCACAGTAATTATTTTAACGGGGCTTTTTTCATCATGCCAGAATATCTGTTGAAACTTCACGCTCGTTTATCACCTCTACATGGAAGAGAAAACAGTGAGCGTTTAGTGTGGCGGCAGCAGGGAGTTGAACTTGGATTTTCGTGTGTTTTGAAGGTGTTGGCTAAACTGAGAAGGTAGCGCAGAGGGAAATGCTGTTGCTCAAATGTTGCTCTTTTATTGATCAGGACGTTTCATCTAAATATCAGCATATGATTGACTCTTATGAGCAGGCCCGGATTAAGAACACACAGGGCCCTGGGTCTATAGCAAACTAAAGGTCCCCCTTCATAGTAGCCTATCTTGGTGTCACAACATTGTTGCTTTTTTCCCCTCAAATTTTAAATCTCCAGCACACAGAAATATATGGAGTATGCATACTAAATATTTCCAGGCTACAACATATTAAAAGCATAAATTAATTAACACCAGATATATGTGGTCTAAGCAAACAGGTTTGCTTGGGCTAAAATTCAGCCCATCTGGCCCATAAATGTTTTGCTGGGGTTAGGGACTTTAAACTGGAATAAATAAAAAAAATAACAGAAACAAATCATATATATTTTGAATATACTGCAAATGCATTTAACAATAATTTTATTTCATTATATTACAGGCTTTTATTAATTGAATTCATATTTTGCTTTAATTACAGTTTATATGTACTTGTCCTACTGAAAAGCTATAGTGTAATTCTTGAATCCAAAGTTTACTGTAGTTTTAGTAAGATCACAAATCAGGCAAAAACCATAATCCTCTTTACCATGATTTTCTGGTTTCTATAACAACAACAAAACATAATAATACATTTATAATAAAACTGAAAAATTAACTGGTGTTTGTAATGAAAAACATCTTAATTACATAAAACTAAAACAATCTCTATAAAAGTGATGTTTTGCCCTCATATTACCCAGTATTTAATATTAGTAGCTTATAACAATTGTGACATTAATAATAATCAGGTAGAACTGTTTCATCACATGGCTCTTGGTGTTTGTTTCCCATGCACTCCAAAGCTTAGGCGATTAAAAGATGCCTGCAACTCTAGTTTAAAAGAGTACAAAGACATTTTATTGCTCATAACATTTTGAGAGAAATAGCGCAGACACTGGACATGGATGAATGATATGTGGGGGCGGGTGGTCCCATTGGCCAATCAATCTAGGCCTACTTTTCCTTTCCTCCACAACCAATCATACATTGCACCCACTGTTGTCCAGTTACTGAATGAATGACTCTTATAAGCCGGGTTGTTTTAGTGAATCAGAATCATACATTGTGCCCAGTGTACTCTGATTCATGAACTAATGACTCTTATGAACCGGTTCTTTTAAGTGAAACAATGCAACCAGTGTTGTCTCATTGCAACCAGTGTTCCTATGAGCTGGTTCATCATACATTGCACCCAAGTATATCTAATTCTTGAATGAATTATTCTTGAGTAATTCTTTTTTTTTTTTTTTATTCATGTTAAACTCCAAAAAGCCACCATAAAAGTAGTCCATATGACTATATTAAGTGCTGTATTTAGTATTCTGAAGCCATACGAAGTACAAACTGAAATTCAAGTCCTTGTTCACTTGTTCTTGTTCACTCAAGTTTTGGTCTGTTCTTCTGATTTTAAGCCATTTACTTACAAACTCCATTGATTTCAATGTGCCTTGTAAATTAATATGTGTTTGTGTGTGTGTGTGTGTGTGTGTGTGTGTGTGTGTATTTTTGGTCCAGTGTTAAAAAAGCAGATAACAAACTTAAAACTGAACTAAAGCTTAAAATAAAAATACAAACATAAAGCTAATTCAAACTATTAATACATGCTATAATATTATATAAAATACTAAAAAGAAATACTAAAATTCTAAAAAGAACACTGTTTTGGACTTTTAACAGCACGCATTAAGTTGCGTTTTTTTCGAATACCTAAAATGAGCTAGAATCAGAAAAATTAAACGAATAAAAGTCATGTTAGTTCGTAAGGACATGATAAATATTTTTCATTTTTGTGTGAACTTAACCCAACATGTAAGCAAACGAGAGTAGTATCATTTTCATATTGCAGCTACAGACTGATTTAATCGTGACTCAAATATTGTCGACATGAGGTCACTCTCCCTGCATGTGTGTTTGAGTGTGTATAAAGGATTTGGTGAAGTGACTACTAGAGCCAGAGGGATATTTGCGGGCTTTCGTCGTTTGTTTTGGGAAATCCAACACCTCTGGATTCCCAAAGCGGCCATTCTGTTCAATGGTTGGCTACTTGCACAGGCATTGAGGTCAGTGATGCGTGCTTCAAGCTAACACCTCCGCTCTGAAGTCATGCGTCCATTATGCACTCCGTCATCTCCCGCTCCGTCTGCTCATCCCCAGATCCATGTCTCAGCTTCAGTGCAGGGAAAAACAGCAGAGCTCGGAACAATAGGAATGCCACTCAAACCAAACTCCTGCTGCAGGGAGTGTGTGTGTGTGTGTGTGATGCTTGAAAGAATAGAAAGACTGTGGTGTCATCTAACCGCAGGGCCAAGACTGTTTTCAAGGGGTTCTTCACAAATGTGTGCATGATATTTTACTGGACGCCCCCTCCTCTCACCTCATATGCTTTATTCTGTTATTCTATTCATTTTCCACTTGCATAATGAGAAAAAAATACATCTTTTTTTTTTTTAAGAGAAAGAAACCTTGGCAAAAAAAGCGTGTTTTTTTTTAAAGAAGATGATAAAATATGTGAGTGATTGAAAATGAAAGAGAAATGGGGGGTCAGTAACCTTGTCCTGCTCATCAGCAATTTATTTGTTACATGTCAGGAAAGTCTTTGACTGTCTGGTGTGGAATACTAGCCTAAACTACTCTAAATATGTTTTTTTTATTTAATTTGTATGTAAAACAGTATACATTTACATTGCATTTACATTTAATCATTTAGCAGACGCTTTTATTCAAAACGACAAATGAGGACAATTGAAGCGATCAAACAAACAAAAGAGCAATAATATGTAGAAAGTGCTGTGACAAGTCCCGGTTAGTCTTCCGCAGTACACATAGCAAGGTTTTTTTTTTCTTCTTCTTTTTTTTAAAATAATAAATAAAAAGTAAATACAATAGAAAGAGATTTGTTATAAGGTCAAGTTGTTGTTATTATTTTTTTTAAATAAATAAAAAGAAAACAAGAATAGAAATAGAATAGAGAGTGCAAGGATACAGTGGTACATATTTCAGAAGTTTATATTGGTTCACATTTCAGTAGTTTTGGTTCATTCGGATAATTAGAATTATTGTATTTTAAAAGTTAAAGAATGAATTGAAGATTTACACTTACAATTAATAATATTAATATTATTTCATATAATAACAGTAATATTTTCTTGTAAAATAAATTAATACTTTCATTAAGCAAGAACACAATAAATTGATCAGAAGTGACAGTAAAGACATGCATAATGTGAGAAAAGATTTCTATTTCAATTAAATGCTGAACAAAAATATTACGCAGCATAAAGTTTTTCAACAGATGATAATAAGAAATCTTTCTTGAGCAGCAAATCAGCATATTAGAATGATTTCTGAAGGATCATGTGACACTGAAGACTGAAGTAAATATAGTAATAAACTAAAATACTAATGACAATATAATATTTAGCACAGAATAGATTCCAACCCCAAACTTTTGAATGGTAGTGTCCATACTATTTACTGAAGAAATATGAGTAACATAGTAGTGTGCACTTCTGAACATACACTTTGTCAAGTTCTGAGGAACTAGAGGAGCATCCTTACTCAGCTCTTACCTCATTTCCTCTCTAATAGCCCAACACCTCCAAAGAAGCCACAGTCTGAAGAATGACACTCTATCTAATGATACAAACTTGAGCCAGACTGGGTTTGATTCTATTTTGTATGTGTATAGGTATGAGTCACATGATTTCCTGCAAACCTTTGTCACCGTGTTTTACCTAATTGCAAAACGGGCTGTTATGTCACTGAGCAGACAGGCTCAGACATGGATCTGGTCAGGTGAGAGGTGGAGAGGCACAACAACCCAAAAGGCCAGTATGATCAGCCGGAGACTGGAGTAACGTCGTTGTGTTGCGTTGGTAGGGAAGGTCAACTTGTTTTCTTGTAAACTGCTTTACTGATTGACTAACCTGTTTGATTCATTTTCCTTCATTACGTTTATGACTAGCAATTTCAGGAAATCAATGTAGTGAATTCTAATGCATGATTAATATTCAAATAAATACAATTATAATCAAAATAGATCACTTTATTATGCTTTATAAAGTATATTAAAATATAAGGATGATATCTAATCATTGAGCAGTCTTTGTGGTGGAATATACACATTATCTTTCGTCTTTTTGGACTCTGTTAGTTCAGTCTGACCTCGTATGGTCTTTTTATTGTATTCTTTATGACCTTTTTAAAAAGTCTGAGATGAGTTAAATAAACACCAGCACTGTCTCAGGTAAAGGTCAAAGAATTCAAGAAACTGTCACCAGGCCTCTAGACAAAACCAAGGCATCAGCAGCGGATGAGTCACAGTCAGCGCAGCTGACCTCTGACATTTAATAGTCAATACACTGATCTGAGAGCAGCTTAACTCAGGGGTGCCCAAACTCGGTCCTGGAGGGCCGGTGTCCTGCAGAGTTTAGCTCCAACCTTAATCAAACACACCTGAAGCAGCTAATCAAGCTCTTACTAGAAACTTCCAGGCAGGTGTGTTGAGGCAAGTTGGATCTAAACTCTGCAGGACACCGGCCCTCCAGGACCGAGTTTGGGCACCCCTGGCTTAACTGATCCTTTGGAATCACACAGGAGAAGCTGTTCCTGTTCCTGGACCTGAGTGTGACATTTACAGTAGTCATCCTGCCTTGTGACTTAAGGAAAAACGCAAATAAAACAACACAATAAAGACGGTACTTTATGTGATCATTTGAAAGTACTCATAGCTTCATATAAAAAACTGACATAGGTTATTTATTTAATTAAGTTCCAACAGCAAAGAAGATTATAGGTCATCCAAACGTGCAAAAAAAGAGTGCAATGCACAAACAATACCGGACCCATGAAAGGTGAACAAAGAGGAACTTAAAGGGGGGCAGATGTGGCCTAATGGTTAGAGAGTCAGACTTGTAACCCAAAGGTCCATCGTCCATGGTAACCGATGGCTGGCGGGAAAACTAGAACAAAGAAAAAAGGAAAATGATGAGATAAAAAACCTAAAAGTCCATGACAATGAAACTAAAAGAATATAACTATTACAAAGACATACTTAGAAAGCTCTCTGCTTTCTAATCTTTATTATCTCATAACTTGAATATATTACTATTGTGAGCTGTCTCAATCTAAATCATGATGCAATATTTCATTCAGCTTTTTTTGTTCAATTATTTTAGTATATATCTTAATATTATATTTTGTATATTAATATTAACAATGTATTTAATTGACATAAAACTGTATATTTCATAGGATATTTTATCCTGGTTGAGGTTGATATCTTTATTGTCACATAACAGATTTAATTTCACATAACATGGCATATTTTTTTAGATATTTGATTTCTACACTTTACTGTTTCCTATTTTCTTATAATTTCTTAGTGTCTTTATGATTCATTGTGTACCCTTAAAACTAAATTTTACATCTGCAATTAATGAAGTTGTAATGTTTTATATCTCTCCTATTTATCAGTAATGAAAATAAAATATAAAAACAGAATACAAAAAAGAGAGACACCAAACCTGCACATCTCTGTTAATTAATGCGACAATAAAATACAGCTCTGTGCACATGCACCATGTGAAGTTGATGTCATTGCGGGTTACTTCATTTGAGAAAACACAGTGGCTCAATGGGAGTCTTTCCTGTTTATGGCTTGTCGTTCTTAATAGAGTTTATTCTCTCTTCCCATGATACAAATAAACTCTGACACAGGATGTGAGCTTCTGACTGATGTGTTGACCATCCATAAAAAGCAGAAGTCAGATATTCACACTGTCCTTTTCTTTCTTTTTTTCTGTGTTGTTCTTTTCTTCCAGTCACCCCCATACAGAGGTTTTATCTCATGAGAAAGTCCAGTTTATTTTTAACAGAGACAGGGACTGGAATATTGATGGAGATGGTTTCTTGTAGGACTTTCTGAACAGAGAAATTCACTCTTGATATTATTTATTGTTTTATGTATAATTAATCCCAGAGGATAGTATTAGTGTTTCATATATGACTGCAGGTCATTTATATCTTGCTATCTGTTTTTACTTTTCATTATTGTAAAACTATTATATAAAAATCAATCAATCTCATACTGCCCCCTAAAGACCACACAGTTTGTTCAATTAATGACCGATGTCATCAGGTTTGAGTAGTTTGTAAAAGTGCGATAAGGCTGTAAAAGCAGACTAGTGAGTAGATGAGTTTACCTGCTAGGTCCCCAACAACTTCTGTAGCCAATTCTTCGCTTGTTCAAGAAAAATTAAAACTTGAACTTGAAAAAACTTGAAAAAATCATGAGAGGGACATCATTGTTGCATTTTATGGCGTGGAATAAAATGGCAGACCTTATTTCAGCCATTTAACCAAAAACACGAAAAAACAAACAAAAAAACACTGACTTTGGGACAATGGAACCGGAAGTGCAAAAATTGCACATTTCCAGGTTATAGGAATCTCTATAGTAAGAATATTATGCTATTCTGATTAAGCCACAGTCTTTTCCCATCTATAATTCCATAATCATTCACTCCAGGAGCCGATTTCACAAAACATTAAAGGGGTGGTTCATTGCGATTTCACTTTTTTAACGTTAGTTAGTGACTAATGTTGATGTTTGAGCATAAACAATACCTCCAAAGTTACGAAGCTGAAAGTTCAATGCAAAAGGAGATATCATCTTTTAAAATTCTAGCAGTTTAATGCCTACAAAAACGGCTGGTAGGGACTACAACGAGTTACTTCCCAGGTTCGTGACATCACAAACCCAGATAAACCCCGCCCTCGGGAAAAGGCAACAAAGGGGGCGAGGCCATGCTGCGCTGCTTTAGAGAAGAGGAAGAGAAAACTAGAGGTGCACGTAAAAATCTATTCATATATGAATCGCGATTCTGTCTTCTAACGATTTTAATGAATTCACAAGTTTCAAAATCAATGTTCTAAAGCAGCGGTTCTCAATACTGTTCCTCATGTCCCCCTGCTCTGCACATGCTCTGCATCTCTCTCTCTCTTTCTCACTCTCTCATTCAGCTCAGCTCCAACAATGAACTGTTCCAATTATACACTTATTTTCACGTAGCTATGAGAAGCGTTAAACATGGATGCACGTGCAGTTGCCATACTGTATGAAAGCTTTAATCAGGATAAAACTGTGTATTAAAAGCTAACAGAAGCAGTAACATTTACAAATAACAGCGTATCTAAAAGTATGAGACAACAACAAACAAAGAACATAAGCCTACCATTAAAAGCCGTGCTTGCACAGGTTCTGCACGATCCTCTTCAATAATATCCTCTGCTTCTCAATCGGGCTCAAACTGTTAAGCAATATTAACGACGCCGTTGTTTACAATACAACCAGAGCACATGCCGCCGAGGTGAGGGGCGGGACGCTTAGACGCGCACTAGAGGCGGTTTAGCCAATCACAACACACTGGGCTAGCTAACCAATCAGAGCCCATCGCCTATTTCTGAGGGAGGGGCTTCATAAAAACAGGACATTGATCAGCGCGTTTCTCAGAGAAGGGACAGAGCGGTGTGAAATAAAGGTAAATTATGTGAAAAATAATGCGTTTTTAAAAAAAACAAAGCATTAACATGTAAGACTGCACCCCATAAACACAATCAAGCATAGAAAAAAAACACTGAACCACCCTTTTAAGATTTTTGTGAATCTGGCCCCAGGACAGAGGAATGTAAATGTGCACATGCCTACCCACACATATTTTTGGTTTCGCATAGTTGAAAATTATGCAGTTTTAGCTGGGGGCAGGAAATCCTGTTATTTAAGATGGGAAATTCTGTATGAGCACTTCTCACTTGCTTATAGCACTTGTCAAGTGTCCCCGTTGGGAGTTTAGGGGTGATAAAGCATTTGTATGAAGATCTCAACACAAATCTATGTGATCTATGATTCGTTATCTGTATAGACATAAAATAGAGGAAATGGAGACCCAGCAGAGACCCTCTTTAGCAGGCTTTAGCTCTGCCCACTCGCTTTGGTTCACATGCGTGTCTGGCTGCCCGTTCCCCCACAGGCTCTATGTAAACACTCCAGGATCTGCTTTAAAACAGCCCAGAGGAGCAGAACGACCAAATCAGCTGCAGATGTTTATACTGCCGCCCCAGCTGCTGCCCTGAACAGGAAGTGGCCGTGGCCAGAGCAACTTAACTCAAAGCTAAATGTGGCAGTAAATATTTTCTGTTTAGGGAACATGAGAAAAGCCACACTAATTTCTTCTGAAAACTTGTTCCAAGTCTTGTAGGAAGTTCAAGACACTAGGAAGAGAGTGAGAGGTCAGCTGGACTTCCTGTCAGTTCTTGCTTTCCCATGAGCCCCATGGTCCATAAAATACCTTGTATCTTATCTTCCATAACTTCATTAACCTAATGAAAACAATTACGGATCACGAGTCGGCCCAGATGGTTCTTATAAAGCTAGTGCACTGATCTGACAAGAACACACTCTGAGAAACATTTAGAGAAATCCGAGAAGGGAAGTTTTGTGGGGATACAGGGAGACAAAGACACTCACATCTACAAATATATGAGTTTTTCATGTGCGTTAGACAAGGAAAGTCCAAAACCAAGTCATTCCAGATTCCCAGTAGACGGTATGTCACTCTTAAAAATGAAGGTTCCTATAGGGGGGTTTCGATGCCATATATAAGAATAATTTTTGTTCCCAAAAGAACCATTCAGTGAACAGGTTTAAAAGGAATGGTTCACCCAAAAATGAAAATGTAATCATCTCAGGCCATCCAAGATGTAGATGAGTTTGTTTCTTCATCAAAACAGATTTGGAGAAATTCAGCATTACATCACTTTCTCACCAATGGATCCTCTGCAGTGAACGGGTGCCATCAAAATAAAAGCCATGGAAAAAGTCATCTCTTCTGAATCAGGAGAGAGATATGCACAGATCAATATTATTATTATTATATATTTGGGTGGATTTTTAAGTGACAGGACAACAGGGGTTGGACTTTTCATTGAAGGAAGCGTTATTATGGATTGTGGTCATGTATTTTGACCAGAGGCGACAGTTTAAAGTTAACGTAAATGTATATGATTATTACAATATGACTTTTCACTGGACTAGAGTCATGTGGATTACTTGTGGATAATTGAATGTTTTAATCAGCTTTTCAGCACCCATTCACTGCAGAGGATCCATTGGTGAGAAAGTGATGTAATGCTAAATTTCTCCAAATTTGTTCTGATGAAGAAACAAACACATCTACATTTTGGATAGCCTAAAGGTGAGTACATTTACTCAAATTATTCCTTCAAAAGAACCAGTGTAATAATAGTCAAAAGAAACTTTTTTTTATATAAAGAACATTTTTTGCAATATGAATGTTTCATGAATGTTAAGTTATCGTGGATGCTATTAAAGAACCTTTATTTTTAAGAGTGTAGGAAAACAATGTTCTTCCCAACAGAAATGTGTTTATTTTAATTGAGATTTGTAGACATAGGTGAAAATTGTATCCCTCTGTGCTCCATTCGTGTACCTCAAAGAGAATTATGGGTACTCTGGAAGCACCGGGAGGCTATGGCAAAATAATAACCTCTATGACACAATTACCTGCTCCATGAGAGGCTTTCAAGATCAGTAATCATCCCATCAAAAACAGATTCCCTTTGTGCTCGCTGAATAAATCCCATGCTCTTCGGCCTGATGGAAGCCTTCCAGAGTATGAACAGCATTCAGCAGGTAGTCCACACACCTTATACAGAAAAAATATGGGACAAAATTGGAATTGAGAGAGCCGGATGCACAAGAGGCTTACAGGCGTGTGATGCAGTTGAAGTGCCAGAAATGATGATAAGATCAAAATTTTTCTCCACAGGACATCACGAGATCTTTACTGTGATCTGTAAGCTCTGGCTTTATAGAAGCTGTCTGAGATGGGTTTTGTGGTTGTCTGCACTTCAGTGTTATGCTGCTTAAGGAGTTCTAATGGTTTTTTGTGAATGTTATGATCAGGAGGATTGAAATAATTCACCGAGTTTTTGCATGGAAAGATATGCCAACTGGAATTGGACGCATTGGATAAGGTTGTTTGTGGTTTTGGATTGACAGCAGCTTGGGTGGCATTTCTTAGAAATATATATATATATAAAAAATAATTGTAAAAATGCAGTAATCTTTTAATGAAATGATCACGGTGTAAAGTGAAGTACTCACAGCAGTGAACACACACACACACCGTGAACACACACACCCAGAGCAGTGGGCAGCCATTTTTTTGCTGCGGCGCCCGGGGAGCAGTTGGGAGTTCGGTGCCTTGCTCAAGGGCACCTCAGTCGGGGTATTGAAGGTGGAAGAGAGCGCTGTACATTCCCTCCCCCCACCTACAATCCCTGCCGGTACGAGACTCGAACCCGCAACCTTTGGGTTACAAGGCCACAACTTCCCCAATGCAATTGTTTTCTCAAAAGCAGAAAGAAGCCTATTATGCTTCCCAAGGCTGCATTTATTTGATCAAAAATACAGTAAACTGTTAATTATCATTACAATTTAAATAAGTGTTTTCTATTTTAATATATTTTAAAATGCTATTTATTCCTATGTCAAAGCTGAATTTTCAGCAGCTACTGCTTCAGTCTTTAGTCACATGATTCTTCAGAAATCATTCTAATTTGCTGCTCAAGAAACATTTCATATTGCTGTGCTGCTTAGTATTTTGTGAAAATATTGATGCATTTTTCAAGGATTTTTTTTTTGATAATTATTGAATGGCAGAAATGTCTTGCCCTGAATGCCCTGACATACACAAACCTTTAGCACCCCCTTCTGCCTGTACAGACTAACTTTAACACTCTACTTATAGCATTATATTTTGTGTAAGATTTACAAACGTGTTTCATCACAGCCAACTATATATACTGACACTATATATTTATCTACATAACTCTACATAAGTTATCAGAAAGCTGAAAATCAAGTGACGTTTTTGTCTGGCTTATACAATATTTTGGAGTTTGATATATTACAAGTGCCTTGTATGCTTTTATGAATTCCAAGAATCCTGACAAGGATTACGAATGGAGATATAAGTTTATGGTTTCAAATTATACTCTGTACAGAGACAAGAAAAAAATGAATGAAATCTGAGAAAAAAAAAAAAAAAGATAAAAGACTTCAATCAAAATATTCAGAAAGGAAAAGACAAAACAGACAAATATAAATACAGAAACTGGATATAAATTCTGACCTAAAACACTTAAAATGCCAGAAATGCAGCCCTGTTGAAAAGTCAAATAAATAAAAGTATTTTCTATCTCATGAGACAAGTTCATTTCAGCGTAATATGAGGTACCCACTACCCAGTGGCACGATTTAGTCTGTACAAGGAAGAGTCTAAAAACACACATAGATAAACATTTAGATCAGCTTAGTGGCCATTAATATTTCCACAAACACAGTCTAGCACTAAAATTAATTTTCAGTCTCTACTGAAAATTTCCAAAAGCATGTGGCATGAAGTGTTATCTGTTGATCACCAGCTCCCTGTGGATGCAAATACCCCTGAAACTGGTCATATTCACACAAGAAATTGTTCTTAGCAATAGACCACTAGGACCACTTTCCTTATTAACGTCGCTGTAAATAGTGGCTTCCCTTGTTGCATTTTTGTCTGGCATCATGGGAAAAATGTCTCTTAGAGGCCTGAAAAGGGAGATGTTTTATTCCAAGAAACCATCCAGAGTGGTCAAGCTGGAGGTGGGCTTGCTTGTAACGGGCCTGGACACCTTCTTTCTCTTGGACTTCATGGCGAGGGGTCGAATCTCAGATAAAGGAGACTGGTGCACGTACTAAAGTTAAGGAAACATTATGAAAAAACAAAACAACAACTTCAAATAATTATTTACATACGTAATGGTAGCAATATAAGTATTTTCATTGGATAAGGATACAGGTTGGATAAATTTGGCTCTTCCCCCAAGTCCATCATAGCCAGATCTTACCTGGAATAAAAAAGATGCATTAAGGCAAACTGCACAAAATGTTCAAAGGTTTGAGGTCTATAAGATTTTTTGTTGTTATTGAAAGAAATCAATACTTATATTCAGCAAGGATGCATTAAATTGATCAAAAGTGACAGACATTTATTATTTATAATTACAATTATATAGCAGCCTTTGTGAGCATAAGAGACAGAAACATAAAAGAAAATCTTACCACCCACAAACTTTTGAATGGTAGTATATGTGTGCATGAAAACCAAGAAGAGTTTTGAGAATGGCCATTTGTAAATTGTATGGGTCTGGCTTCCAGTGTTATTTGCTGCTTGGTATTGTAAATATGTGTCTTACCATATTATTTTTAATGTATTAACATAATTATGAACACACTGGTTTGTAGTGCAAACAGTTTTACCGCTTACTGCACTTTGTTATTCTTCTCGTTATTTCTCTATGGCGGCTAATGAACCGGAAGTCTCACACATTCACAGAAAACGGCTTACTACCATGTTGAAGAATAAGGTGGATAAGTTACAAAAACATTTAGAAGTCTCTCACAGTGCCAAATTTGCATGGGTCCAGCATGCTCCCTAACGCGTTCTTTCTGAAGAGCAGCGAGTTCCTTAACATGGGCCCCATCATGACATCATCTTCTTTAACACGAGCATTCTGAGAGCAAACACACACACACACACACACACACACACAAACATTACACCCTCCATCTAATCCAGTCTCATATTCTTCAACACCAAGACATCCTGCTTGAACACATACACTACGTCCAAGTGCATTTTCCATGTTTTTGGATGACGATCTGTGGAAAAATGAAAACAAATGGACATCAGTAGAAATCATATGAAGAGTTGGACAAAACCGTACTGTGCGGAGTAAAAACTCACACCGAAGGGTCCAGACGCATTTTCTTAGATGGCACCTGAACGGGTTTCTTCTCCACCTGTTCGGGTGTGTTAATGTCAAAGGTCAGGTTGAGGTCAATTTCCTGAGAGCCTGTCATCAGACCATGACCAGGAGGCTTCAGCTCCAGAGGAGCAGGGCTGGAAATACAAAAATCAACAATGTCTCTTACAGCAGATCTACCAAATAGCCAAGTTTTGCTCAAAATACAAACTGAAATTCTGACCTTTCGAAGACCAGTCTGCTGATGGCCTCATTGGTGCGGGTCGGAGTGCTTAATGTCCGCTGCAGAATTTCCACCTTCTTCTTCAAGCTCTGTGAAACATGAGATGTCAGATCAAGAGTTTAGAAATAGTCAGTTTGAAAAAAAATTGCACCCCCTTGTGGCTGATTTGAAGGGCATCTTGTAAAAATATTTTGATGCTTATATTAAATGCATTTTTACAGAATAGTAAGATTTTTATGTATGTTCTCAGTTCATCTTTCCCTTCCAGTCTATTGGTGTTCAAATTATGCAAATTTTAACCTTAAGGCAAGACACTACAGGTGAATAGGGTACATTTTAATTAAAGATCATCACACTTCCCCAGTTAATTACTCGCAGTACATTAAAGACATAATATTTTGCATTACAAGTTCTAAAATTGTAAGTTTAAATATGCAAATTAGGCATTAACTAATTAAAAAAACACACTAATTTGCATACATTTCCAGAGCAGAAATCTGAACACTGGAAAGCCAGGATCAACATTTTTGTTTAATTTTGTTAACATACTAGAGTTAAAGATCCAAATTCCCTTCCGCAAAAATTTGTTTTTTTTTTATCTCTCCGCAATTCAGAAAATACTGTCAACAGTCAGAAAAAAATTCTACATGTTTTTAGGAATAAAATTATATATAATCCAGACGAATGTTTTATGAACAGACCCCTCTGTAAAAACCTTCAGAATTTAGATAAGATTAATGGCCTTTAAAGATCAACAAATGCAAATAGATAAAGTGTAATAAAGTAGAATTTCTAACAGTGATCTCTTTGTCTGCGTTGGACAGGTCATTCTGAAGTGCCTTCATGTCCTCCTTTGTTCCGTTTGTCTCTGCAGTGGCTTTCTGCAACTGCAGTAAAAAAAAAAAGGAACATACATTACAAATAAATAAACAGATGCTGAAAAAAAACTATAAAAAGATCAATAAGCAATTATACATTTCTAAATAATGATATTTTTGATAGACAGTCTCAGAGACAAGAAATGAACCTTGCTGTTAGAAGAGATGAGTTCCCTTTTTAGTTTCTCACACATCTCATTTGATGACTTGAGGCTTCCTTTCAGATTGTCGTACTCCCTGAGGATAAATTAAATATAACACTCACATACAGCATATGAGGAAGCACAACTGGTGTACCGACATTCTAAACGGTTTGGGGAAGTAAAACTACTGAGGTTTTAAGTTTTAAACTATACAATCACACTACATATGCAGCAGTGAGAGTGTGTGTATTTGCAGGAAAGTAAAGCTTACTTTTTAAGTGAGATGCAGTATATGGACAGCTGTTCAACAGCAGACTGACCAACACCCATATCAGTGATCATGGCCTCCACCTCTGACCTTTGACCCTGTAGGACCACATCTAAACTAAAGGACAGCTATAAAAAGATCAATAAGCAATTATACATTTCTAAATAATGATATTTTTGATAGACAGTCTCAGAGACAAGAAATGAACCTTGCTGTTAGAAGAGATGAGTTCCCTTTTTAGTTTCTCACACATCTCATTTGATGACTTGAGGCTTCCTTTCAGATTGTCGTACTCCCTGAGGATAAATTAAATATAACACTCACATACAGCATATGAGGAAGCACAACTGGTGTACCGACATTCTAAACGGTTTGGGGAAGTAAAACTACTGAGGTTTTAAGTTTTAAACTATACAATCACACTACATATGCAGCAGTGAGAGTGTGTGTATTTGCAGGAAAGTAAAGCTTACTTTTTAAGTGAGATGCAGTATATGGACAGCTGTTCAACAGCAGACTGACCAACACCCATATCAGTGATCATGGCCTCCACCTCTGACCTTTGACCCTGTAGGACCACATCTAAACTAAAGGACAGAAACATGCACAAGAGAACATATGAACAAACAATAAAGTCTACTAAGTATTTTTTAACCTTACAACTAATCAGACAGTTCATTTATTATTTTTATTGTACACATGAGGAGATGGACACAAACTTTTCGGCTCTCAGGCCTTCTTCAGTGTGTCAGTGTATCAATCTCCTAATGTGATCAATAAATAATAATAAAAAATAAAAAAACTTCTTGATTTTTTGAGTGTGAATCACTATTGATAAAAATAGTTTTCATAAAAACAACACTGATTTTTTTTAGTTTTTTACAAATTTGCCACTCATTAATTGTCTCTCTCACACACATACATTTAACAACAAAAACCTGTCTTAGACAAATGAATTAGTACCTTTCATAGGTTTTCATTTTGACTCTGAGTCGCTTGGCTTCCTCTTTGGCTGCCTGCCCTTCATTTTTCTGACTCTCCAAGAAATTCATCTGTTTCTGAGAATTTCATGTACAACAAAGTCAATACCAGCATTAAAATAAAATGCAGAAAGCATGCTGGACTAACAGACACAACAGTTTACTAAAATAAATGTACCCGGAGGACAGCACACAGCATCTCTTTGTCTCCGATTTCCTTCTGGACTCTATCCAGGTCCCTCTTCTGCCTCTCAGTTGTGTCTTTTAGAGTGTCCACTGACTTCTGCTTGTCCCTCCATTCTTTCTCTGGAATGCACAACACATGCAAACACATAATATAAATGGATGGACATTTTAAGGATCAATCAAACTCGAGTTGATTATTTCAGTCTTACCTTTTTCAGACAACACTGCTTTCATGCTATCAAGCTCATTCTGAAATTGGAACAATAAAACAAGCACATCTGTCAATAACTGTTAACTGCGTAAACAAACTCTGAGCATTGAATAAATTCAACAGCATGCTTTATCACCTGTAAACTTTCAGGATCCACTGGCGTCCCATCATCCTCTGGTGCTATGTCAAAGAACAGCTTGTTGATAATGTGCCGTGTACTGACCTGAAACACAAAGAGTGAGGGTTTCATTGCAGTCCAGACCTTGAATTAGTTTAATTGAATTAATCAGACGAATAAGTCAGTTCACGGGTTAAGTCAATGGTTTACCTGTTTCCTGCATTGCGGACAGGTTTTGTTTGGGGCCGACTGAAACCACTGGAGAAGACTTTGTTGAAAAGAAAAGAAACAGAAAGTCTTTAAAAGTCATTGAGAAACATTAATTATTGTTTAACATTCAAACACTGACATTTCTAAATATTTGAATGTACATACATTAATAATTGGTCAGGTTCCCACACCTTTCGACCATTGAATTTTCATAACTTTATCAGGTATTTTATTATGGGTTTAAATAAAAATAATAATTTTAAAGACACTCGTTATAGAATTTTTTAGCAATGAGGATCCTGTGTTAATTAACATGTAATGGTATAATAATTGTGCAGTATTATAATAACGCATATAATATTATAATATCAACAAAAACAAACATGCGGTAGAGTAAAAAGGAGACAGACTTACCAGACATAATGAAAAGTGTGGCCACAGTGAATTGCAGCCACATCTTTGGAATTATCAAATAAATCTGAGCAGATGGTGCAGTATGCTCGAATAGGCATTGTTTATCTAAAATATTAGACACAACATGATCAAAATCTTTACGTTGATGGCACGGTTTGTGTTTTGTTCATTACTGATGTGTTGTGGTACCCTGTACTACCGGTTAATTACTTAATGTGCTGCGTTTACTCACCCAAATGACACTGAGACGACCGAGAGCTCTTATTCACATGGATTTGTTTAATTAAACTCCATAATTGTGTGTATATGGCTTGTTTTTGCTTTAGTGTTGAGCTCCTAAAAACAGTGAAGCGGCGCACTTAGTTCAAACCTAATGACTCCTCCTTTTTGATTGCGTCATCAACATACGACTCCGTGCTGCCTGGAAATATACGGAAAACCTATGTTCTCTGATTAAAAACTACATTTCCCATAGTACATCTCGTGCGAGATGACGCCTGTGACGGTCCGAGTTGACTTTTGATCCAGGTCAAGTCAACACACAGTGATTTGGATACACACTATTTAAGGTACAGTAACGATAATTTGTATTATTATGAGTCTAATCTATATGAACAACATCTGTTAGACTTGATTAAGTTCAAGCTGGCGCAGAATACGTTGTCTTCTAGTGATATTGAACAGTTTTTAAAGGTTTAGCTCCGTGGCTCGTGCGTTAGCCGGAGTGGAGGTTTATAGACATGATAAAATCAACGAATCTTCAATATGCGTTCAGTTGCAAGAATATCTCAAGATTGCCATTAACATACACTGTGTTTGACAGTTTTAAACAGAGAAGCTTTTTTTTGCATTGAGATTTAATTTAAAATTAATTATTATTGTCATAAGTTTAAATAGTTGAAATACTTGTGATGTTTGTGTGTCAATGTTATTATTGCTGGGAAATGTTAGCATATTTAATAAAAGTGGTTCAGAGCGTTTTATACTTGTATGAAGTTTTCAAACAAATATAACTTTCAAACAAAAATGAAATTATGTAGCCTAATTGACTGTTGTTGGTCACTATGAACAAATGTAAGATTTGTTATAGATTTTTTAATTATATTTGGCACCCTAAAACATTTTTTTGTTGGGGGTTGGGGGGGTGGGCTTTAATTGCATAAAACTGTGTCTAAATCCATTAGAACAGAATATTATGAAATGCATCAAAAGAAGAAATGACATTTTAAAAACTGAGGAATTAACTAATTTCTTGTTCCTCTTTTAATGTCTCTTTCTGTAATTTCACTTCCAGACACTGATGGAAACCCTATAAATTGTACTGTAAGATCTTCCAAGCTGTTGGGATCATGCAGTGAATCGCTCCTGGCACTGACTGGCGGTTCAGGACACCGTGTCCTCTCTTCTGCTGGGTTTCTCTTGTGCCTGATGCCAGGATGGCGGCAGATGTCCACAATAAGGGTGCACTCTGGGAGGTTAAAAATGGCAACTTGGTGCCATCAGATCGACTCGGCCAGGACCGATCGTATAGTCCAACCCCAGGGCTGGTGGAGGGGACAGAGCCAGGTTAGTTTAACAGTTTATACTCTCAGTTATAACGCTGTGTAATGATTAGATGCAAATATATTTTGCTTTTGTCATGGATTGTAATCTTTATTTTTACTTGGAATTTTTTTTTTGCTTTGACAAAGTCGTTAAAGTGACCTATACGCTTCTTAAGCCTATAAGGGGGGGGGGGTCTCTATAAACAAACCAGACCTTATTTCTTAGTCATGCATATCCTTGTAATATCCCATTGTATTTCCCGTTGTGAGTGATCAAATAACTTGTATGTTTGTATGTGATGGATGACTAGAATCTCAGAATTAGTTTAGCTGTGTAAATGATTCTTTAGAGAAGTTGAAGTTTGTCACAACACAGGCAGTTTCATAATGATATGAAAGTTTCAACTAAATCTCCTGGAGGATTTCCCAGAAGCCCCGGGAGTATGTGAGGGCTGATTCCTGAAACTGGAAAGTTAAGAAGTGTGCCTATATTGTATATCGGTGGATACTTGGCTTTGTGGGAATTTTTGATCCTTAAATGAGTTATAAGCGATTTGTGACGCGTGTAGTTAAAGCATTTACAGAAGCTCTTCACGCTCATTTACTGTTCAGTCTCAACCCGCAAGTTTTTCAGAATTTCAGATTATATTGGTTGCGTTTTTAACAACATTAAGAGAGCAGGGTGACCCATGGCTAATGTATTACAGAATATAGACTATAATTTAAAAGTTTAGTAAGATTTGTAATGTTTTTGAAAGAAGTCTGTAATGCTCACTAAGACTGTATTTATTTGATCAAAAGTGAAACAGTAATATTGTGAAATATTATTGCTATGTAATATAATATTTTTATTTGAATATATTTGAAAATGCATTTTATTTCTATAATAGTAAAGCTGAATTTTTAGCAGCATTTACTCCAGTTTTCCATGTCACATGATCATAAATCATTCTGATATGCTGATTTGGTGCTCAAGAGACATTTCTTATAATTAACATATAATTATGTTGAAAACAGTTGTGCTGCTTAATTTTTTTGGTGAAAACTATATTACATGTTTTTTTTTCATGATTCAAATGAACAGTATTTATTTGAAATAGAAATCTTTTGTAATGTTGTAAATGTCTACACTGTCACGTTGGGATCAATTTTATGCGTTAATAAATAAAAGAACTAATAAAAAAAAGAATCTGACTTTTAGTAAGCTAGCTAGTGTTTAGTTTAGCTAGTGTATATAGACAACAATTTTATGACCGCAAAAAGAGATGCACATAAAATTGTTAAATTTAACTCTTTAATTAAACAGTTCACTCAAATGCACAGAAAAATACTTTATTAAACATATTTTTTCTTATTATTTATTATCAATTTACAAGGCTGTTGTTAATTTTTTTTTATTCACAGGTGTTGTAACTCATATAATTGATGATTACATGAATGATACCTCAAGTCAAGTAGCTTGTTGAGCAGAGGTGTGCTATTACTTCTCTAAGCAATGTGTCACTCCCTGACAGGTGCTGGACAGGAGGGCGCCATGTTCGTTCATGCCCAGTCTTTTGAGGACTTGAGTGCTGACAGCGAGCCCAACACCGATGACAAATCTGCAGAGGTTGGCGGCTCAAATTTAGGGAATGCTCAAGAAGAGGCTCTGGAAGGAGGTGAGGAGGAGGTGCAGGAGCGAGGTTTAGTGATTGAACAGGAGGAAGGAGGGAAAGAGGAGGTTCGGAACAGCAACAAGGCAAAAGAGGAGGACGTGACAAGTGAAATGTGGCGGAGTCACAGGAAGCATATGTTTGTCTTGAGTGAGGCGGGGAAACCCATCTATACACGCTACGGAACTGCGGAAGCGCTCTCCAGCATCATGGGAGTCATGATGTTGCTCATGTCATTTGTAGAGGATAAGAAGAACATCATACGCTCCATCCATGCAGGTAAGAGATATTTAGAAAGAAAGCAAATGGAAAATAGCTGGTGTTAATATATGGATGTATGCACATTGCACACTACTGTTCAAAAGTTTGGGGTCAGTATGATTTAAAAAAAAAAAAAAAGTAATACTTTTAGTCCGCAAGGATGCATTAAATTGATCAAAAGTTGCAGTAAAGAAATTTATAATGTTATAAAAGATTTCTGTTTCAAATAAATGCTGTTCATTTGAAATTTCTATTCATCAAAGAATCCTGAAAAATAAAATCCATCATGGTTTCCACAAAAATATTGAGTGACACAACTAAACGTTGATAATAATGAGAAATGTTTTTTTGAACTTCATTTAAATGAAAATATAATAAAATAGAAAATACCTATTTTTAATGTAATAATTTTAAGAATATCATATTTGTAATATTTCACAATATTACTATTTTTGCTATATAGTTTATCAAATAAATGCAGGATTGCATAAGACTTCTTTTAGAAACATTTAAAACCAGCCCCAAACTTTTGAACAATAGCTTATACCTTTTTTTTATATACCAAATTTATGTCTTTTATTTATTTATATATATATTAACATTAAGTGATAAATCACATCTCTTAGATTTGAAAGGAATTGTCTTCCTACAAAACTACTGCAACAACAGTATATACAGTTAAGTAAAGACATTTTTGTGTGTAAACGTATCTTTCAGATGGCTACAGGGTGGTATTCCTGCGGAAAAGCCCTATTATCCTGGTGGGAGTCTCTCGCACTAACTGCTCCGACCGGGAATTGACACGAGAGCTTCAGTACGTCTACTACCAGATCGTTAGCCTGCTCACCCTCACACAGCTGAACCACGTCTTCCAGCATCGACAGAGCTACGACCTGCGCCGCCTACTGGCCGGATCAGAACATCTCACCGACAACCTTCTGCGGCTCCTCGATCAAGATCCAGGCCTGCTGCTGAGCGCCGTGATGTGCCTGCCTCTGGCCAGTTCGGCCCGCAACGTGGTCTCCTCCAGCTTGCAGGCTGCTAGAGCCAAGAACCTGGTATTCTCCATCCTGCTAGCAGGAAACCGGCTGGTGACGCTGGTGCGCAAAAAGGACCAGTTTCTGCACCACATGGACCTGCACTTGCTCTTCAACTTGGTCGGCTCTTCGTCCTCATTCCGAGAAGGTGAAGGGTGGACGCCCATATGTCTGCCCAAGTTTAACCCAGCTGGATTTTTCCACGCACATATTTCTTACCTGAAACCAGCCTCGAATCTGTGTCTCATCCTGGTGTCCACAGATCGTGAGGATTTCTTTAACCTCTCCGACTGTAAGAAGCGATTCCTAGAGCGCTTGCGCAGACGCAGTGCATATCAATCCCTGCAGGAAGCACTGAACACCCCAAGTTATCCTGTTTCACAGGTGGGCATACCTGAGCTGCGACACTTTGTGTACAAGTCTAAAAGCTCTGGGCTCTATACAAGGTAAGACAGTTTAGTGATGATCATGAAAAGAAAAGAATGACTGTACATAGATAGACACATTAAACCTTCATGTTTTTGCCTTTTATGTACCTTCCTGTTTTTTCCTATCAGCCCTGACCTTCCAACTCCATACCAGGGAGAAAAGGAGCATGAGAGGCTGATGGGATTGTACCAGTACCTGCATAGCTGCCTGCATCAGCCCACACGCCCCCTGCGCTACATCTACCGCTGCACAGAGACTGAGAACCTTTATGCCTTGGTGAGTCTGCCATAAAGTGCAATACACTGGCATTATTAGATACCATTCAGAGATTTTGTTATGTGTATGCACGCTCGAGGAGCTAATATCACATTTGTATATGTTAGTTATGATTTCTGTGTTGTATAAGCAGTCTTAGTTTACAGTTTTGTGTTATATAGTCTTGCCCTACCATTGAACAAAAGTTTTGGGTCAGGAAAGTTCAAAAGAACAACATTTATTTGAAATGGTTTGTAACAATATAAATGTCTTTAATGTCATTTTTGAATTTAATGCATCCTTGATGAATAAAAGTAAAAAAAATACTTACCACAATTTTTGAACAGTAGTGTAATTCATGATTCCAAGCGATAAACATTAGCAGGAAATGGACTGTATTTTAGGTAATGGACTATAAATACTAGTCACTCAGAAATGCTTCTGTTTGTGAATCTTTTTGCACATTCAAGTCTTTAAGCTTATCTTTAAGCTTCCTTCTGCCGGCCATAATTAGATCAAGGATGTTTTTCAGTTTTCATTTGAATTTCAGTTAGTTTAGTAATTTATATACATATATATTTAGCTTTACTTTTATTTCCATTCTAATCTTAGCAATTTTAGTAACTTAAACTTGTTTTATGTCAGTTAGTTTTAAAGGCAACATTTATTTTTTCCTAAGTTTATTAAGTCTATTATTTATTTTTTCTTTCAGCTTTATTCAAATAATGAAAAACAGTTTAAAAGTTTTAGTTTTGATCAAAAGTTTAAAACCCCCAGAATTAGACCACTCCATCCCAACCACTTGCCTTCTCTCCAAAATGTAACTTCCAAAATATATGTCAGCAAACCCAAATATATTTATATAAAAAAAAATAAAGACAGGCAGAGAGTGTTTCTGATTGGCTGCTAAATTGGCAGCAGTTTAAACCCTGATGCTTTCTGCTTTTCTTACTTTGTCAAACCTGTAGGTAACAAGTGGCTTTGAGCTCTACCTCTGCTTCAGTCCTCTGGGAACAAAGGGCCTGGCTGTGTCTGCTGTCAACAAACTCCTGAGGTGGATCAGGAAGGAGGAGGATCGTCTGTTTATACTCAGTCCCTTGACATACTGAGCCAGTTCAGGCAGTTCTGAACACCAGAAACACTAGTGAACGTCTGACCCCAGACTGCTGAAAGAGCAGCATCTGTGACTCTACATGAATGAATGAAGATGCAAACGGATGCTGTCAGATATTAAGGGCTTGATTGATATTTTGAGGATTATTCACGCAGGTGAAGTATAGTAGATGTAATCAGCAAGGTTTGAAACCGAGTAAAGGGTGTTTAACCAATCCTGTCAGCAGTTGTCAATGTATGAAATACGATATTTCAGATAATTGCTTTTAAACGTGGCCCAGTAACCAGCAGCAAAACCTGAAGGCAGTAGATTAGCAATAACAACTGAATAAATGCTCACAGTGTTTGTACGCTGCTGGAAACTAAACATCTAGTCCTGTGCATTTTACTAGACCTGTCACTGTTTCAACTTAACATCTATAGTTATAAATGAGCCAAGGTAACAAATATTACTGATTGCATTAATAGTTTATTGAGCTGTGGCCTTCATATTTCTTTATTTTCAAGAGAAGATAAACTGAATCTTTATCATAGCTAGATTTTTATGTTTCCAGCCTGGTGTCATTCATAAAAGTGTGGTGTGGTGGGACTAAAAGTATTTCCTAGCTAACCAAACTGACTTTATATAACAAGACATTTCATTTAAGAGACGTGACTGAGTAGGTGCACACTCTGAAAATATCTGAAGCATGGCTCGATTTGAAGTCTGTATAGTTAAAGATCTCCATCTCTGTGTCATTGTGTCTCATTTTAATGACTGACCATGTGTTGCTACTGAGGGCTTCCCCAAATCACTAAAGGACCAGTTGAATCAGAGATAATATAATTTTTTACATTATGCTTTTCTTTTATGTTTCGTAGATGCACTTGATTGTTAATTTGTTACTAATGCTTTCATTTGAATGAATAGGAGAAGTGACCCAGTGTGTCAGGAGGACCTCTGATGTACTCGCTGCTCAAGTCATTTATGGTCTATGATGTAGATGTTAATATATATCAGAGGAAACTAGGTTGAAATTTGCACGTCTGGTGTTTCAAAAATATTGGTGGAGGTGGTGGTGGCACTTATTCTGTTTACTTTCTGTCTAAAGCTGTTTTGACACTGTGCATCATGTTGAAAACAATCAAAAGAAATTAAATCCATTTACGGGAGACATGGATCATTTGCCACATGTTTACCCTTTTGCTTGGCATTCTTGGTCGTTCCTCAAATGAAAAATAACATGATACTGGTGGTTTAGGATATGTACTTGGCAGGAAATACAGCTCACTGTTACATTTTTGTGTCCTGTACTCTACCATTCAAACGCTTGGGGTCAGTAAGATTTTTTTTAAATGTTTTTGCAAAAAGTTTAGAAAGCGAGAAGAGTAACATTGATTAATAATTTCAATTATCATCATTACTTTCACTGTCACATGAGCCCATACACTTTAGGTGTGCTATGTATATTTATATAGTAGTAGTAGTTATATATTTTCTACAAATGGATTGCATTTTGTGGACAGAGCAAGAGATTATATGAAATTAGTTTTGTGATTTAATGAGATCGTGAAATGATAAACATAACTTTTCAAGCGGTAATACAGTGTTGATATCGTAAGAAAGTTAAGTGTTGAAGCCCCTTCATAATATATAATAATATATTAATATAATATAATAAACTATTGAGTAGTAATTGGATATACCACTGATAGCACACATTTTTTTTTTGTTACAAAAGGTTTGGTATGAATATGTGTAAATGTTTTCATTGAATCAGAAAGCTCAATTAAAACTAGCCCAAACACAAGAAAACGTTGATGTTGACCCTTTCCATTTATAGTTATATAATGTTATATGTGATACAGACTACAATTTGAAAAGAGAGTTGGGATATTTTTTATGATTAGGACTACACTGACAAACAATATTTGAACATTTTATAATCAAGCACAGAACCTCTGCATATGTGTCTAAAGTACTGTACATAGCCTATTGAATACAAATGTAAATGCATTTAAATATACCACCACAAACATTCATCTACATTATACCATATGTTTTCTCAAGCTGTTCTGTAACTGCAGATACGCTTCCACAGAATTAGAATTGCTGGCTGAACAGTTACTCTGTCATATGAGTGTAGTCAAACACTTTCCGGTGTCTAATCCTTGTCAAACTGCTTTTTATTCTCTAGAAACTTATTAACAATGTGGCATATTGTTCACACCAACAACTTCCGACTTAAATTTAACTCTGGATTTAGAATTTAAGACCAAGTTTGGTATTGTCAAGTAACCACAAGTGTTAGTAAAGTTCAAAATTAGAGGTTGCTCTGAAAAACCTCACTCAACAAGAAAGAAATCTCATTTTGTTTTTAATAAATCACTGTTTGTAATGAAAACTTTGTGTATCTGTGTTATGAAGGCATTGAATTAGATTATTTAAAGATAAGAGTTTATCTTAGGTTTTTACTGCTCAGTTGTGTGCTTTTGAGAAATATTCTCACAACCTGACCGACACATTATACTATTTGGACAAAATGTGCGCTCTGTTTAATCTATTCATCAAATGAATAACATTGAATCCTACTATGGCTTGGCTTGGCTCATGAATATTAATCAGGTTACGTGGCTGGAAGGCTGCCAAAGGACGTCTGCATTGCGTAAGTAATATTTATGAGCAGGGGTGTCGCCATAGTAGTAATCATTTCCTTATGCGGGTGGGCGGGGCCTGTCAACTCAGTCAGTGCTTCTAACGAAACAAGCAGTCGCCTAAAACACCAAGACATCTCTTTCATCATATGTTTCTAAAGTTTCGTATGATCTGGTTTTATGCATAAACTAAACTGAATGTATTGTGTTGATATATATTGAAAGCTGTTTCCCTTCTTTCAAAATTTTTTTTTCACTACTACATGTCTACATGTTCAGAATTGGAAATGCAGTTATTGATCTATCCTGAGATCTGTACTTCACCGGTTTACAGTCACTAACAGGTGAGTGCGTTCTTATTGCCTATTTATCGTAAAATATGAAATTAGATATATACAAGATTACATTTTTTCTTGGAAAACATAATTGTACATGTTCGATCATTTATTGCCTTGTAATTTTGTCAAAAATAATTTAGATAATAAATAAAATAAACATGATTCATAAATGGCAACAGCTCTGTTAATTCCATAGATACTTGCATACCTTTTATTGATTTATTATTAAAAGTCGATGTCTCATGTCAGACAAAAGCTGAATCCTCTTTTCAAAGACTAAACAACCTTCATTTTAAAACGAACCATTCTCTAAACTTAATATCCATGGTACAAATAAATCCTCCACTGGGGCTGCCATCACTTAGAATAAGCAGCCTGTGTTTAAGATTATTCTACAAGCTTTGGGAATCTGTGAGATTTATTTTTTTGTCAGTGCAAACACAAAGAAAGTTACTGAATATTTTAAAACAATAAAACATAGCAAAGTATTTGCCTAGTCTAGTGATATGTTTTAAAGAAACGCATACTACTTTCCACTGTTTCCCTAAAGATGAATAAATTCTTATACATGTAGTCTGCAGAATGCATTCAAAGCAGAGGTTCAAATGCTGTGGCATGATTTTGAAAAGTAATTAGCTCATTTGTTAGTTAAAAAAAGCTCTTGAATGAAAAGCAAAACAGTTCGTTTGCAACTTTTGCACAAAAAAAGCACGTCTAAGTTGTGACAAGAATGACAATTTGAGAGGCCCTCAGTGTAGAACATGGTGATGAGCTCTTAATAATTAACTCAGATGAGAACCAAGAAATATTACATTGAACATTGGTTGGAAGCCAACCATTCTTTCTGAAAGGCCTTTTATATATATAAATATATATATTGAAAGTAGTTCTCTCGGAGTTGTTCAAAATATCTATTTTTACCTTTTAATGACTTTCTCTCTTTCTGAGACATGACTTAAAGCTGCAGGCACAGACAGACATGAGTAAGTAAAACCTCTTTTAGTGTTTACAGACTTGAAATGTTTCCCTTTGCCATTTATGACAAATCAAAACATAATTCCCCTCTAAATTACATTCAAACATTCGTTAGGTAATCATTGCTTCACATCATTTTGAATTTGAAACCTTTATTTTATCATAGTATGGCCACTTGCCAATATCCTCGAAGTTGGGCTGGTGTGTTTAGTTTTTTTGAAAGATATGGGAGTGACTCAATGATGACAGAAGTCTCTTTTTTGTGTCTATTCATTAACCATTTTTAAAGGAAGCTTCTTTTGTGATTGTTATGCTCTCAGGCCTTCCTGTTCTCAGGATGTCTTCATTGACAGATGCCAGCTGGAGCTAACCCGCAACACACTACAGCCATTTTTTTTCACCCTGGAGTGGACATGGTCCAATGGGCCACTCATCTGGTGACATGTGTCTGGATACAGGCTCTAATGTCTTCTGCATTAGAAACTTGTCCCCCAACGGCTCCCATCGCTGTGGACTTCTTAGTGCCGTACCCCATGCCTTACTTCCAGACCCACAATCCCATCCAGAACATAGTTACTAACTCCCTTTTCCAAGAAGTCTATGTGGCCTCTCAGAATGTCATTGAGGCGGTGAACATCACTCTAGGTAAACTTTGGGAACTCCATACGGGACCCGTGGGCAGTCCGGAGTGTGAGATATGCAATTTGTGTGAGATCGCAAGAGATCCCTTCCATGAGGACACAGACAATGAGGTGTTGCTCCTAGACACGTTCTTGATGTACTTGTACTCGTGTGGAAGCTCCCAGTATGGAGTTTGCTATTTCCATCAACTCCATGAAAATGGAAGGCCTCCTGGGACTTCAAAGTGTTTATTCCGGAAGAAGTTCAACTCTCCACAGTTCTGCCCAGATTGCATCGCTAGTCCTTTGGGAACGAAAGTCTCCATGGTGGAAGAGGGCCAAACGGTGTACTTCTTTGTCGCGGCAACGGTGAACAACAGCGTAACGCAAAAATACGGTCGCATGTCCATTTCCGTACGCCGACCGGTTGCAACTGAGGACGGTTTTTACACCGATGTCAGAGGGCTGACGGTGTTGCCTGCTCTACGGCAGACATACAGCATTGAGTACATCTGGTGATGAGCGCTTAATAATTAACTCAGATGAGAACCAAGAAATATTACATTGAACATTGGTTGGAAGCCAACCATTCTTTCTGAAAGGCCTTTTATATATATAAATATATATATTGAAAGTAGTTCTCTCGGAGTTGTTCAAAATATCTATTTTTACCTTTTAATGACTTTCTCTCTTTCTGAGACATGACTTAAAGCTGCAGGCACAGACAGACATGAGTAAGTAAAACCTCTTTTAGTGTTTACAGACTTGAAATGTTTCCCTTTGCCATTTATGACAAATCAAAACATAATTCCCCTCTAAATTACATTCAAACATTCGTTAGGTAATCATTGCTTCACATCATTTTGAATTTGAAACCTTTATTTTATCATAGTATGGCCACTTGCCAATATCCTCGAAGTTGGGCTGGTGTGTTTAGTTTTTTTGAAAGATATGGGAGTGACTCAATGATGACAGAAGTCTCTTTTTTGTGTCTATTCATTAACCATTTTTAAAGGAAGCTTCTTTTGTGATTGTTATGCTCTCAGGCCTTCCTGTTCTCAGGATGTCTTCATTGACAGATGCCAGCTGGAGCTAACCCGCAACACACTACAGCCATTTTTTTTCACCCTGGAGTGGACATGGTCCAATGGGCCACTCATCTGGTGACATGTGTCTGGATACAGGCTCTAATGTCTTCTGCATTAGACACTTGTCCCCCAACGGCTCCCATTGCTGTGGACTTCTCGGTGCCGTACCCCATGCCTTACTTTCAGACCCGCAACCCCATCCAGAACATAGTTACCAACTTCCTTTTCCAAGAGGTCTATGTGGCCTCTCAAAATGTAATTGAGGCAGTGAACATCACACTAGGTAAACTTTGGGAACTCCGTACGGGACCCGTGGGCAGTCCGGAGTGTGAGATATGCAATTTGTGTGAGATCGCAAGAGATCCCTTCCATGAGGACACAGACAATGAGGTGTTGCTCCTAGACACGTTCTTGATGTACTTGTACTCGTGTGGAAGCTCCCAGTATGGAGTTTGCTATTTCCATCAACTCCATGAAAATGGAAGGCCTCCTGGGACTTCAAAGTGTTTATTCCGGAAGAAGTTCAACTCTCCACAGTTCTGCCCAGATTGCATCGCTAGTCCTTTGGGAACGAAAGTCTCCATGGTGGAAGAGGGCCAAACGGTGTACTTCTTTGTCGCAGCAACAGTGAACACCAGCGTGACGCAAAAATACAGTCGCATGTCCATTTCCGTACGCCGACCGGTTGCGACCGAGGATGGTTTTTACACCGATGTCAGAGGGTTGACGGTGTTGCCTGCTCTACGGCAGACGTACAGCATTGAGTACATCTATAGCTTCTACACGCAGGACTTTGTCTACTTCTTGTCTGTCCAACGAGAGAAAACCAACTTGGACTCTTCGCCCTTTCAGACAAGACTAGGCCGTCTGCCACGTCACGAGTGGGAAATGCGACGCTACCGTGAAATTGTTTTAGAATGTCGTTTTGAACCCAAAAGGCGAAGGAGAAGCAATGGCAGTGAACCTTTTAAAGATGTGGTCTACAACGTGGTTCAAGCGGCCCACTTTGGCAAGGCCGGACGGGAGCTCGCAGATGAGCTGGGTGCTGAAGAAGAGGATGATATCTTATATGGCGTATTTGCTGTAACTGATGACTCGGGCGTTCCTGAACACGATTCAGCACTTTGTGCATTTCCGATGGATACGGTAAACACGGCAATAGACGATGGAGTGGAGGACTGTTGCAAGTCGGGACCAGAGCAGCTTTCCAGAGGCCTTTGTCATTTTCAGCCCTGTGAGAGCTGCCCACATGAGGTTGGTGCATTTTCAGTTTATTTACCCCTTTGTTTTTTGTTTGCAACAATCTATTGTGTGTTCTCTATGTGTTTGAAATATTTGCAGACTAATTAGGTTAAAAAACAACTGAAGGGTTAACGAAAGCCTCTGTGACATACTGTTGAGTACTACAGAAAAATATCCTTGACTTGTTCCAAAGGAAAACTGTAATTAAACACCGCAAATAAACATTTAAAATATGTAAATGCCACACTGTTTTGAATGTCTAACTTTAGCACATCCTTTTACGTGTGGTTTTGAAGAAATGGCTCGTGGATTGCATTTCTTGTCCATCATTGCTTTCCATATATTGGCCTTATTTTTTTTCCTCTTCTGTCTGGTCCCTGCACTATTGTTTTACGTTGAGACTTACCAAGCTTTCTAGTGGGCGATTTTTGTTCTTTTGTTGCAAAATGGTTTGAGTGACCACAGTGTGGGTCATAAGTCTTGTGTTTTGTCTCGTGTCCTTGTGTTTATTATTACTTCAGCTCCTATAGAGAGTAACAATGGCACTAAAGGCACTGCACTCATAAATCATAAACTGGTCTGATAAAAGAAACCTTTTAAAAATCCTTCTGTATCCATTAGCACTGAGGCTCCGAGATTGAAATAGTTCCTTGAAATACCAAATAATTTTGTCTTTATGCAGGAATTAAGAGCAACTATTTTAGTCCATTAGAATCATTGGGAATAACACTGTTGCAAAACAGTTTGGTCCCTGTAGGAAAGTTTAACCATTATACCCAATAAATATATAATACCGTTTTACCCAATAAAGAGGTTATGTTGAGTTCTAAGTTCGTGTAACCCTTAAAAGGCCTTAAAAATATATGAATTGCTTAATATAAGTCTGTATATGAGGTTGCTATTCCTTTATAATCGCTGTTAAAAGTTTTTTCTTTAGGCTGTGCTTGTTCTTGAGTCTGATTGCCTTAGACATTACTCATGACTTGGAAATTATTTAAAACTTGACTCAGACTTGCAAAACAGTGATCAAAGCCTGACCTCTTGGCATTCCAACATTAAAACCCCAAATTTGAAGTTTTTGGTGCTTCCATCATTTTGAGTTTTAGAATGAATTTCAAAACAAGTAGCTTAAGTAGCCTGTAGTGTTGTTCTATGTGTGAATTTTTTTTTAAAGCTTTTACTGCACCAGCTCTGTTGTGAATTTCATATTCAAGCCTGTAATAGTTCTGCGAGACTATCTAACATCTGTTAAATAACTTAAATCTAATGTTCCCCTGCTCTGTACTACAGCAGGATTCTCAGAAAACAATCTCAGCCACTCACAGAATGAGTTTTCTTTCATTACAGTAAGCATTAGAAGACTGATTTTGAATTTTGTGAATATCCAGGAAGGTATTTGAACATTAAAAAAGTTAATGGAAAAATGATGCACTTGTAAGGAAAAGCGGTCTAGAGGAACATTTTCTGGCATGCAGCAGCTGGAACAATTTTTTGGCTCCACCGAAGGTGTCAAAGAAACTTGGAAGCAGAAGCAGAACACTGAGTTCATGCTTTTAGTATGTGTTCTTAAACGGCTGTCAGTATTTGTATTAAGTATGCTAAATCATTTCTCAAAATGAATTCTTTTTCTTAGTCATTTGCAATTATTTTTAACCAGCATGTGTCAAGGCGAGTTTTAGTCTTTGTATGAAGTCAGTTCCCCTCATGTTCCACTTGGTTTGATATTTTGCTATCTAATGCAGTGACACTATGATTCATTTTTGATTCTGATTCACGAGTCACTGCATATTTATAAAATACTCATTCTAATTCATTTGTAATTTCTAGTTAAAGAACTAATTTCTTATCTATCATTTTCTGTTTGCCTATGCTAGTGAGTGAGAAGCTGCATACATGTGGTTACATGTCTTAAAATCTGTGAAGTTTGCACTGGAGGAGATCATAATTTTAGTGTTTGAGTGAGAATTGGCTACTTTTACAGTCTAAACTTCCCTGTAATGTGTGGGAGAATGTCTCGGAAATCTCAGGGTGTGAGTGCGAGTTTGCTGCCATAAAAAGTTTACAGATGGTATGTGTCTAAGAGTGTGTGTTTGTGCAGTTAAAAGAATAGGGTTTTCCACTGAGGTCAGTGTTTATGGGAAATGAGTGGAAAAAAGGAGAAAATGACAGTGTAATTTTTGGGATTCCAATAAGAGACACTCACCAGATCACTCATTCTGAATGCACTTGTTAAAGTGTATAATTTAGCACATTTGAAAAGTGCTGCTGTGTTTATTATTGTTATTTTTATTAAGAAACCATAATCTGAAAATATAGAACTCCTCTAATTTGTGGTTAATCAGTCTAAATGCAGAAATTAAGAAGATTAGAGTGTTTCCAGACTGGAAATGCATTTGGGAGAATTATCGTGACTGTCTTTGTTTTCCGAAAATCTGTATTTTCAGGCTAAGATGTCAGTTGTGACTAGCTAGCACACTTTCTATGGAAAGTTCACAGCCACTTCACAGTTGTCTTGGGCCATGATTTGGTTAGTCAAGGATTGTGTGGTTGTCTTTTGTCTGATGCTTGGAGTTTCAGTTTTTTGTTAGGAATGCAGGAATTTGTTGAGAGAGCGACATGTGATAGCTTAGTTTACAGCAGATCAGCGCAGAAACATCACTACAGTGCTGAAGTACCCAAACAATAGAGATTGAGTTCTTTTGTGTTATGTTTGGAATTCTTGTGGTGAGAATCGAAATTGGCGGCCTAGATTACTGGAATATCCAAAATATCCAAAACATTGTCATACAAATGTCATTTAATTTGTCAAGGTATAATCTATTTACTAATGTCTTTTTATTTTTATGCTAACTTCTAATTTAATTTTTCAAATTTTCAAAATTAAGAAAGAGCTTTTGTTCTTTCATAACCAACTTTTGAATGTTGTACTGTACATCAGAGCGTCTATCAAAAGGAAAGATATCTTTAATACAACAGTGCAGCTCTGATTATTTTATTGCGTATGTGTGATCAGAGCATGGAGCACAATATGACCTGCAGAGATCAGCCCACGCTGGTGTCTCAGCCATACTACAGAGTCGACCTCTTCAACAGACAGATGAGAGGCGTTCTGCTCACCTCACTGCTGGTCACCAGCATTGAGAACAAGACAGTGGCTCATATAGGCACATCAGATGGGAGACTGCTGCAGGTATGGGTCATAAAGAAGACAGTTACTTGCTATGCCAGTTTCATTAATTATAATATTAACCTCTTTTCTTTTTAATGCCGCAGCTTGTCCTGAGAAGATCCAGCCCCGTCATTTTTGCTAATTACTCCCTTGTAGAGAACCATAAGGTGTCGTCTACCGCAGCTGTTCTCTCGCCGGACCATCTACTGTTTGTGATTGGAGATAAGGTTTGTATCATAAACAAATTAAAGGAATGAATCTGATGTAATACCAACCATGATTTCATATACATTGTTTAAGTAGTATGCTGTATGAAGTATGCTAGAATTCCAAATGGACGTGGCTAAGATTCCAGAAGACTGTATTCCTTTTTCGGGCTAATGATGGTTATAAAATCAAAACTGGCAGATGATTCAGGTGCCTCAGAGGGGTCCGGGTTGTCGGCACTTCCTCACATGCGCCATGTGCCTGATTGCACCAAAGTTCATGGGATGTGGCTGGTGCTCAGGTCTGTGCACCTGGGCTTCTGAGTGCAGGACACACTGGGGAAATGAGTCATGTCCGCCCGGCATCACAGAGGTGAGACTTTAAACACACACCAAATGAGCTGTTGTGTAATTTAGCTGAGATTCTTATTTGTTAACAAGGTTTATCCATCAGTGACTCATTTGAAATGTATTGTACAGTTAACAACAATAATCTTGATGTGAAACTAGATTATAAATACATTTCTAACCCTTTAAGATATTTTAAAAAACATTTCAGATGTTTAATAATCTGGACAGCATTTTAAATATTTGATAAATATATAATATGATAATATATAAATATGTGTTTATATATATTATTTGAAATATTAGGTGAGTATTTGTATTGATATTGATAAGTATTTATCTGTAAAATTTATCTGTAAAATAGCAAACATGTATGGAAATGTTCTGTGTAGTTTTTCCCCAAAACAGCACCCCCTGATGGTCAGAGTGAGATGACTCTGTGTGGATGGGAGTTCCAGTCGCCCCTGCGACCCCTCATCACGGCCAGAACCCATGAGGTGAAGCTGGGAGAAACCGCCTGTGTGGTCCAGCCTCACAAAAGCAACAGCACACAGTAAGTTTTACTGATTTCATGCAGGGTAATTATAGGTAACTAAAACCAAATCTGAAACTAAAAAAAAATAAATAAATATATTTTATATATATATATATATATATTTTTTGTTTTGTTTTTTATCTATATATTTTTGCCAAAGCTACATTTCTCATTTTAATTTAGTTTAATTTGATGTACTAACATTATTAAAACTAAAACTTACACTGCTGTTCAAATTTTTTTAAAATATTTTTTGTTTTAGAAAAAAACCAAATACTTTATTCAGCAAGGATGCATTAAACTGATCAAAAGTGACAGTAAGACCTATTAGTAGAATGTAACTGGACATTTTGTCTGCTCAGCTTGTTGTGTAAGATCCGTTCTGGGGCAACAGAGCCACTGTTTAAAACAGTGAACATCACTGCTAAAGTGCATGAGGGCCGAGTGGAGGGCCGATATTCCATTGAAGGAAGTGCCGAGATGCCCGGATTCACCTTTGTGGTAATTAGTTAATTCATTGCACATACAAAACATGCATTTTCCTCCTCTTAAAACCCTCCACCTGATTTTTAAACAATAGTCATTAGCAAGCTTGTTGACAGCAGATAACCTTTGCCCAACATATTTTTTACACAAGGTCCCAAACATCACTGAAGTCCAGCCTGACTATGGACCTGTGAATGGAGGAACACTCATCACCATCACAGGCCCTTATCTGGATTCTGGGAAGAACAGGAAAGTTACGCTTGATGGAGAAACATGTCCAATCAAAAGGTGTGTGTGTATTCAATATAACAGGGCTCTTCAAATGGGGGCGTCTAATAGAAAAGAAGAGGGTCTGCTAATTGTATAAAAAAAATGCAATGTGATTATATTAAAATTACATACACTACTGTTCAAAACTGACCCCTTTAAAGCTATACGTTTAAAGTTCCAGCTCTGTTTATTCATTTTCTCTGTTTAAGATTATATATGTAGTGTTCATGTTCTAAAGTGAATGTTATTCCACCTACAGTGTATCTGTGGTAAAAGGAAACCTGTCCTCCATCGTATGTCTGTCTCAACCTGTGACGGAGGTGAAAGACGTGGTGCTCCGTGTCTACATAGATAAGTCCCGTGTGGTGACCACTAAAGTCTTCCGGTACAAGGAGACCCCTGAGATTCTTGCTGTGCTGCCCGATTGCAGCTTTGACAGGTAGATGCAGAAAGTCATACATTTTTGACTTATCGGCAGTTAAGAAAACAACCTTTCAGAAAAGTTATGGAACGTCTAACATTTTATTTTGCTAAATTACAGTGGGTCAAGAATCATCATTGAAGGCCGAAATCTGGACTCTGTCTACAGAACTATCATCTACTTTAAACCCAAAGAAAGCCACCTGAAACCTGTTTCCACTGTATGAACTGTAAACTTTCACTCCTGAGATCTGCCCATATTGATCTATTGCCTTGTTTCTTTAAAGTGGTCATATCATGAGGAATCAAATATTGCTTAATATTTTAAAATAAAAGTGAATTGTAACATACTGTAAGTTGGTAATAAGAAGGTAGCAGGATAGATAATATTATTCCTACTCACTAGTTGAACCAGTCAAACGTTTTGCAGATCCTTCATTATCTAAACATTAGAAAAGATTGGCTAGTTTATTTTTACATTTCAGTCTGATCTCAGTTTGAGCGGCATGTTTTCAAAGCACTGTACCTCATTTCACATGCAAAGTGTTTTTAAGAAATGATATATTTAGTGTTGGGAGATTCTATCTACTCTCTTTAATGACCACAACTTCACAACATTTAAGACTTTCATAATGTTGTCTCAGTCTTCCACCGAGAGCTGTGATTATGAATTTAAAGATTAAAGTGTTTTAAATCTATACACTATACACTAGCCTAGCAGCACAGGATTAGCATTTTTGGATTGCAGCATCAAAGCAAACAGACATAGGTTTGTGCACCAATAGCCTCGTGAGCAGCACGCCGACATACTGTATAGTGCCGTTGTGCTTCGGGCGTCCCAAGTTCGAGTCCTGGCTCGCAGACCTTTCCTGATCCTGTCCCCCCCCTCTCTCCTACTTCACTTCCTGTCTAAATTCTGTCCTGTCACAGTAAAGGCAAAAATAAATCTAAACAGAAAAAGATATAGATTTGTGAGCACATTACTTTTTTCTTCTTTCACATTTGCTTTATACTGTTGTTCCCTGAAGGAGTGCAGAGGTAAAGCCAAACCCACCCGTATGGAGTGCATCACCCCGGTCTTCCATCGAGATGAGACAGAAGAGGGTGAGCTCTCATTTGACATGGATGGAGTGCTCGGCCTGTGGAAACAAGACTTCTCCTACCACCCCTATGGCAGACCCATCCCGTTTGAGACTGAAGGTCACATACTGAGACTCTACCCTGGGTTTGATGAAGTGTCCTTGCATGTATGTAGATACTTCTATGATTACAATCCCATTATTGCATTGCTGCACTTTTTCTACTTTTAATTATCTTTCTGAGTAAAGGTTTAGAATCTGGTATTCAAAATCCTTTTTCCTCATGACGCAGCACCAAAAGTTGAACCTCGTGAGTTCCTGCATGTCAATCACGATGACAGTTGGAGATGTTGACTGTGGTGCTAAAGTTTTAGATAATGAGATCACATGCAGGATCCCTAATAATCTCACCATTCCCAGTGAGGGTTTACCTGTGAAGGTGAGTGTTTGAAAGTATGTGTTGATCTATAAATGCAGTAAATTACCTTGTCTTTAGCCAAAGAAATAGCCATTAGTTGCATAATACAACCTCATTCTGACATCAGTATTTTCCTGTACTAGGTAACGGGAGTTCCAAACAGCTTGCCAAAGTGAACTTTCTGGAAAGTTCAGCTGGTAAACTTCTTCGAACTACCATTGGTCCATGGCACTTACATTCATGAAGCCAGCCTTCTTTGACATGGAAATCCAGTTTTTTTTTTCTTCTGTTTAATCCATCAAGGTCAGATGCGAGTAAAAATGTGAACACGCTGGAGACCTGCTTAATAGTAGAAATCAAAGTTGCAATTCTAATCGAAAGCTACACTGACACTGTTTTTTCATGTTTAATACTGTAAAGCTGCTTGATTTAAAGCAATCTGTTGTATAAAGTGCTATAAATAAATGTTACGTGACTTGATCTGGCTGGAGAGCTGAATTGCAGAGCTCATGCAAACATATTCACATCGCTATGATCAGATGCTTTCTTAACTGCTGGTTTCTGTCATTTTACATATTCATCTCAGGATGTTAGCTAACGGTATGATGCTGCTCAAGTGTTTCGAAACTTTATTTTACTACTTCTATATCAGGGCCTTTAGGGCTCCAAACCGGTATGTTCAATTAGTTAAATTTACCTACGAACTGTTCTTTGCTTATGTATGTAGTTTGAGACTGAAGGTCACATACTGAGACTCTACCCTGGGTTTGATGAAGTGTCCTTGCATGTATGTAGATACTTCTATGATTACAATCCCATTATTGCATTGCTGCACTTTTTCTACTTTTAATTATCTTTCTGAGTAAAGGTTTAGAATCTGGTATTCAAAATCCTTTTTCCTCATGACGCAGCACCAAAAGTTGAACCTCGTGAGTTCCTGCATGTCAATCACGATGACAGTTGGAGATGTTGACTGTGGTGCTAAAGTTTTAGATAATGAGATCACATGCAGGATCCCTAATAATCTCACCATTCCCAGTGAGGGTTTACCTGTGAAGGTGAGTGTTTGAAAGTATGTGTTGATCTATAAATGCAGTAAATTACCTTGTCTTTAGCCAAAGAAATAGCCATTAGTTGCATAATACAACCTCATTCTGACATCAGTATTTTCCTGTACTAGGTAACAGTTAATGGGTACACACATAATGTTGGCATCGTAATCTTGGTCAGTAACCACTATATGATGGGTATTGTGCTTGGCATACTGGCAGCTCTGGTCACGGGTGCGGTTATGGCCTTTATTGTGCTGAAACACCTGAGAAAACAGAAAAAAGGTGAGCACAATTTATGTCACGTCTCACTAATGCAAATCTTTTGCAGTCATTCCTAAATCTGATATCTCAACAAGCACAGCTGTTATGAAAAAAAAACACAATCAGTTTTATCACACCCTTTTTACCCACAGCTTCGCTGGCAGAAAATCGTCTTTCTTACTTTTCTCATAGTCGTTCACGTAATAATAGTGTGGATTTATGTCCCTTAGGAGACTACAGACGTGGTGAGACAACATCTTCACATCAGTAACAAATTTTAATTTATGTATTTTTTCATTGAAACTTTGAAGTTGAAGTCTACAGATACTTTAGAAACACTTCCATTATGTTCTTTGTTGTTTACAGAACTGCCCCTCACAACCATCACTGCACCTTCTGGGGCCGTGGCGTTCCCTGGCCTGGCCTACACAGGCACCCTGGACACAACCCTGACCCCTCTCATGACCCCAGAGAAGATATCCATCAGCAGTTTCCGCCTGGAGCTGCTGGAGGAGGTGAAGGATGTGCTAATCCCAGCCTCCATGCTCAAGGTTCACCACCACCAGATCATAGGAAAAGGTGTGTCTATAAATAAAATATGCTGTGTGCTGCAAATAAGTTCAGTACACTACCTTTCAAAAGTTGAGAGGTCTATAAGATTTTTAAAATCTCATCTCACCAATGCTCTATTTATTTGATTAAAAATACAGTAAATACAGTAATATTGTAAAAATATTTTTACTATTTAAAATAACTGTTTTTTATTTGAATACATTTTAAAATATAATTTATTCCTGTGATCAAAGCTGAATTTTCAGCATCATTACTCCAGTCTTCAGTGTCACATGATCCTTCAGAAATAATTCAAATATGTTGATGCTGCTCAAGAAACATTTATTATTATTATCAATGTTGAAAATGGTTGTGCTACTTAAAAAAAATTTGTGGAAACCATGACACTTTATTTTTCAGAATTCTCTGAAAGTAAGAAATCTTTTATAACATTATAAATGTCTTTTGATTAATTTATAAGTCTTTGCAGTATAAAAGATCTTACGAACCACAAACATCCAGGGTTTAGAGCATGATATTGCTTCATTTCTCAAAAAAAAAAGCTATTACAAGAAAAGGGAATAAGGTCATATTTTGAACAAAGTTTATTGCCACTATTAATAAACATGCTTTGTTTTGTAGGACACTTTGGGACAGTTTACCATGGTTACCTCACCGACCACAACAACAGAGAAATCCATTGTGCTGTGAAATCTCTTAACAGTAAGAAACTCCTCAATGAAAAGAGCTCATAAAGACACTCATGAAGAACTGAACTACCCTCTCGGGATTACCTGCCTGATAAAAAACAGTTTACAGTGTGTACAGTACACATTAAATGTGTACTGTACCTTGAATGCAATATAAGTTCCTTCGGATAAAGTGTCTGCCAAATGCATAAATGTAGCAGTGGTTTATGCAAAGATTTTTAAACAACATTTTGAGTTTTTTTTAGAAGACTGATCTCTAAATGTAAATTGACTTTAATGGCTTAAATAATATAAATGTGTACTTGCAACTGTATTTTCTCATATTCTCTCTGGTAGGAATAACGGATGTGGAAGAGGTGGAGCAGTTTCTGAAAGAGGGCATTCTGATGAAGGGATTTCATCACAGTAATGTTCTCTCTCTGCTGGGTATCCTGCTTCCTGAAGAGGGACTTCCCTTGGTGGTCTTACCTTACATGAAACATGGAGACTTGCGTCACTTCATTCGCTGTGAGAAGAGGGTCAGTTGCTAGAACATAAACTCTTAACACATCAAATATGTTACATATTTTCCCTTTTACCTTTGCCTTGCACAATAGGTTTGTATTTGTGGATGGATTTCACAACATGACCTCCTGCACAGCTCAGAATCAAGCTCATGACCTTGCAGAAGCTCCATTAGTAATGTTTCCAAAAATTAGACAAACTCAATGTGTGCCTGTTACATATAAGTCTTATGTAGATTTGTTGTCTTACCCTAGAATCCAACAGTTAAGGATTTGATTGGCTTCGGGCTCCAAGTTGCTAAAGGAATGGAATATCTGGCACAAAAGAAGTTTGTACACCGGGATCTGGCAGCACGCAATTGCATGTGAGTTTTGCATGCACAAAGATTTTGCATTAAGGCCCTGATATACTTCAAGTGAACTGGAGTGACATAATTTCAAACAAAATCAGACCAAATGAAGTTTGTTTGTAGTTAGTTTC
>NW_015505612.1:34942-37124 GCF_001515645.1 Sinocyclocheilus grahami | reverse complement strand
GAAATCAAAGTTGCAATTCTAATCGAAAGCTACACTGACACTGTTTTTTCATGTTTAATACTGTAAAGCTGCTTGATTTAAAGCAATCTGTTGTATAAAGTGCTATAAATAAATGTTACGTGACTTGATCTGGCTGGAGAGCTGAATTGCAGAGCTCATGCAAACATATTCACATCGCTATGATCAGATGCTTTCTTAACTGCTGGTTTCTGTCATTTTACATATTCATCTCAGGATGTTAGCTAACGGTATGATGCTGCTCAAGTGTTTCGAAACTTTATTTTACTACTTCTATATCAGGGCCTTTAGGGCTCCAAACCGGTATGTTCAATTAGTTAAATTTACCTACGAACTGTTCTTTGCTTATGTATGTAAATGCACACTGAAGCGCAACAGACAACTGTGAATTTGGTACTGATTGAACCAATGTTCTCTCAGGCTTGATGAATCCTACACCGTAAAGGTGGCAGACTTTGGAATGGCCCGAGATGTGCTGGAGAAGGAGTACTACAGCGTCCAGGACCATAGGAAAGCCAAATTACCCGTCAAATGGATGGCCATTGAGAGCCTGCAGACTCAGAAGTTCACGACCAAGTCAGATGTGGTGAGAAACATGGTTACTTTAACCACTGGATTACAATAAGGAGTCGTCATATGTTCTTCTTAACACTGTTATTCTGTCTTTTACTGTAGTGGTCTTTTGGGGTTCTAATGTGGGAGATGCTCACACGAGGAGCCAGTCCGTACCCTGAAGTTGACCCATATGACGTCACACATTACCTCCTGAAGGGCCGACGGCTGCCTCAGCCACAATATTGTCCAGATCCATTGTAAGATTCTCCATTTTTCTGCAATATATATTTATATTTATATATATTACTCTTCTCAGTTAAACAAAATGTGGAACAAAAGTAGAAAGTTTGGTTGGTTTACTGAAGCCAGTTCTGTTCTCTAGTAGGTTTCTCTTTCATTTGTTTTTGGAAATTGTTCCACAATGCAAGAGAGAGTGACATGGCCTTTTGGAAAGGCAATGGTTTTAAGTAGCTGTCAGTCAGTTTAGTGTTTTTCCACCATTTGAGGTTCAGAGGGTTTAAAGCTTACTCAGTATTCAAAGCAGTGGAAAAGGTCAACCGAAAGGTTATTGTGAATGTCCCTTCAATTATCCAACACCTCGAGCACTGCACCCAGAGAGTTAATCATCATTCACTTCCAGACAGAGGGAAATATTTAAAAACCAACATAGTTTTCAGTGTTCCCCAAGTGACACTGCAAAACTTTGTAAACCTTGAGAAACTTCCAGCAATCACTAACCAAACCTTTGTGTGGTTGTTGCTGTGAAAAATATACAAACTATGGTATCATGATATCACAGTTTTGTTGTTGTTGTTGTTTTGAACACTTATAATGATACATCCACATCACTTCTTTGTAAAGATTTGGAAACTGTAGAACACAGTAAAAGAGTGTAGTGACACAGAGTGTAGCAACAGGATGTGGAAACATGACCGGTGGTGAGGTTCAGCAGTGGAAACTGAATGTGTGTGACTGAAGTTCATATGCCTGACTGATGCCTGATTTGACTTTTCCCAACTGAGAGATGACTGACCATCACCTCTGTATCTGCAGATTCGCCATTATGTTACAGTGTTGGGACCCCGACCCTGAGAGGAGACCGACCTTCTCCACGCTAGTGTCCGCAGTGATGAGTATTCTGTCCAGCCTGGAGGGGGAGCACTACATCAGCCTGAAGGTCACATACGTCAATCTGGACCAGCCCCGCCCCTACCCTGCCCTAACAGACTCTGCTGATGAATACGATTCGTCAGATGCGGATGATGCAGGCTCAGTCTCTAGCTGATTGACCAACTGGTTCGATACTTGCGTTTTAGGCCTTGCTGACACAACAGTGTCTAGGTTTGAAACAGCATGCTAGAACACTATTTTAACAGTACCATTTTAAAGGAATCATTCACCCAAAGATGAAAATTTGCTGAAACTTTTCTTAGGCCATCCAAGATGTAGATGAGTTTATTTGATCAGATGTTTTAGATGAGACAAAACAGATGATAAAAACATCACAATAATCTACAAACACTTTAATTGTGGATTTGTTTATTACTAACACACAGCTTTTCGATTCACAAGACATTAATTGATGGATTGGAGTCGTGTGGATTACTTG
>NW_015505612.1:32957-34932 GCF_001515645.1 Sinocyclocheilus grahami | reverse complement strand
CATTGGTGAGCAAGTGAAGTAATGCTAAATTTCTCCAAATCTTTTCTGATGAAGAAACAATCTTGGATGGCTTAAGGGTAAGTACATTTTCAACAAGTATTCCGTTCCAAAGTCCATGCCCATTATGTGCCAGAATGACACATAAATATTGGAAATCTTTTGAGTTATGTTTATATGTAGTTCATATGACATGTTATATATTGCATATGACAGACAGACACAACATTTGCCATTGGGTCAATACTGTCTAGTACCTCATGGCTGTTACTATACTTCTGGCCTTGTACTGTATGTGCAGTATTTTCCAACACAAAGCATTAAACTCCCAGTAGAAGTCTATTGTTCATGAAATGTTCACTTTTGTGAGATACCTGTGCATAATTTTGAAATCAAGTCAACAGTGAGAGCACTGAAAGTGTTAACACACATTTAAGTTTCGCTCTCAAGCATTGCCCTCATTAGAAATATAATATTTCAGTTGTAGAGGATGTATATTTTATTTATGAAACAATTACTTTTTTTATGTGAATAATTTTCTGTATTTTCTTATTACAATCAAATACAGAAAATCCTGGTCTACACCACTTTATTTTGAAGATATCTGTAATCAGTGAGCCTTTACTTGGTATGTGGTTTATGATTGTATCAGATGCTTGTACGGAAAAAGGATTCAGTGCACAATGTTTGGGATGAGTCAGCGTTCAAAGGTGTTGAGCTGAATATATATAGAGCCTGTAGAAATGAGTGAGAATTTGATATCTGTGATGCACATCCCTAAATAAAATCTCATTTTGCCAAAGGTGCCAGTTTTAGTGTGCACTTGAATTATCTTGGGTAGTACCGCCAACCAGCCATATGACTAATGTAGCTTGTTATGACTACTGAATATTACATGAATGCATTAACGGAACATTATTTAATTGCAAAATCAGTCTCAATGAATATTTAGTTGCAAGTAGTGAAATTATTTCTTCTCATGGGTATGTAATTTCCATATACTATGTAAGGAATTTCTGTATTTCTTAGTATTTGGTGGACTTTGAAAATTACAATTATATTAAAAGCTGTTTTTGTTCTAACGTAATGACAATGGGTCTGTATAAGGAAACTTTATTGAAAAATTACAGTTGTACAGTACTTGTTTGGACAGGATTTTTGGAGTAAAATGTGAGTCGACAAGACTGACATTATATTTGTCTTCGCATTTTAAACGTCACAAAAAATACAAACTGTTCCTTTTGAGCTTGAGCTACAGATGAACACTAGGGGTCAGTAAAAGCCCTTTCATAATATAGCAAACATTAAATGAGATGCTCTTTTCTTACTGTTTAAAATAATAATAATAATTATGCCGTTTAAACTCTAATATTTGCTTTTAAAGCAAAATTATTGTTTTTTTAGTGTGTTCATGTGTTTACATACTACTGTATTACAGTTTTAGTAAATGATTCCTAGTCACTATGCATTATATTCTGTTATGAATATTCAGACTATAAAACCTGCAATACTGAATTGACTGTATATCTGTGCAATTACAAAACTTGTTGGCCGACAATGTCTGTCTGACAGAGACGTGCAGAGAAAGAAAGAGAGATCCAAGTCAACAAAAGCCACAAAGAACTATAAGTTCAGAGGTAGTGGAGTCTTATTCCAACAACAGAAGCCAATACAAATAAAACAGGGGGAAACAAACATAACGTTGTTCTTCCCTCCCATGTCCCCCGCTCACTGCCTCTGTTACAAGATAAAAGAACCTAAGTAAATTCCCAGAAGATGCAGCCTTTGATTGTGAGTTCGTACTGCACCAGTGTCAAAAGTGTGTGAGTGAGGGAGAAAGAAAGAGAATTTCCTACTGCGTGAGCAGAGATGAATAGTGAGCTGCTTTCGCCACATAGTCACAACCTGCAGCCTTGAACCCTTTCATCATGTTCTAACAGCTCAGATTTAGATCTTTGCGCTCTCAATACACACACAC
>NW_015505612.1:1825-21378 GCF_001515645.1 Sinocyclocheilus grahami | reverse complement strand
TTTCCAATACACTCCATTCTGTGTGATTTATAAGCGTTTTGAAAAGTGGGGACATGGGGTAATGTGCTGAAAAGTCACCTTCTCCTTGTAATACCTGTCATACCTTTGTCATTATACAAATTTATGTCCTCATTTGTCACAAAAACGCGTACACACACACACACACACACGTTGTGTTTCCATGTTTTATGGGGACACTCCATAGGCATAATGGTTTTTATAACTGTATGTCTGTATGTGCTATTGCTCTACACCAACCCTACCACTAAACCTACCCCTTACAGGAAACTTTGTGCATTTTCAAAAAAACTATGCACTCCATTCTGTGTGATTTATAAGCGTTTTGAAAAGTGGGGACATGGGGTAATGTCCTGAAAAGTCACCTTACACACACACTCACACACACACACACACACACACACACACACAGACAGACAGACAGAGTCATTTACTGAGATACCAACATACACATTTCTGAACGCATTTTAACTGTTTAAAAAAAAAAAATTATTTGACATACAAATGTTAAACGTTGCAAACAATGTGTCATTCTGCAAACATTGTGGAAATGTAAGTTTCTAAAAAGAACATGAATAATGTATAATATTGTTTTTATGCTACATTTTGAGAACATTATTTAAGAATAGATAACTCTGAATAAACGATCTATTAGCATTACTGGATAAACGTTTGTACATAACTGTTACGATTGCCAGCTGGAGTTCCCACAAACTCCACTAGTCCATCCTGTACCTTTGCCATTCACCCCGGACTCCATTTCCCATAATCCTTTGCCTGGACTCATCAGAACTCATCAGTTCACAGCTGTCACATATAGGAGGACTATAAAGCTTGCACATGCACACACAGAGATTGCTGAGTATTGTTAGCCTGTTGCGTTCCCTAGTTCCTGTGTCTTTCCGTGTTTCCTAGTTCTTTGTTTTCTTGCCTAGCCTTGTCTCTTGACCTTGGACTGTTTACTTCATTTCTGATTGTTTGCTGCCTGCCCTGACCTTCGCCTGTTTTGTGGATTACTCTTTTGTCTCGCCCTAGATTATACCTGTTTACTGGTGTGTGACCCTGCCTGTTTGACCACTCTTTTAAATAAAGCCTGCACTTGGATCCAACTCCGTTGTCACGCTCCCCATGTTACAATAAATTAAAGAGAAACTTGCAATTTTTTTACTGAAAAAAACCTCCACAAAGATAGTAATTAAAGCAATAGTTTGTGATGAGATCCCCTCACCAAACACACACAATGCAAAGTGTTTTGAGTGTCTAGAAAAACACTTTATAAATGGAACAAATTATTCATATTTATTATTATGTTTTTATCAGCTGATTGGACTCTCATTCTGTTGGCACCCATTCACTGCAGATGATTCATTGGTGAGCGAGTGATGTAAAGCTACATTTCTCCAAATCTGCTCTCATGAACAAACTCATCTACATGCTGGATGACCTGAGGGTGAGTAAATTATTATTATTATTATTATTTTTTTTTTTTTTTTCCAAATGTTCATTTTTGGGTGAACTATTCCTTTAAGAATGTGGTATTTTTTGCAGTGTTGTAAGCTCCTTAAAATGTTTTCTAGGTAGGCAGCTCACTTGGTTTTGTAACAGAGCTCATAATTTGAGTCATTGATGTCACATGGCTTTGCTTGTGTGATGATACATGCTTGATTCTGATGATGAATTTTAATTGTACAAGACTGAAAATCAACTCTGATTACATTAGCTGGCGTGATAAATTTATGCTGCTGGTATTAAAAAGAGAGATCGATGAGGCTAGTGAGTCAAAAACAAGCAGAAAGAGAGAAATTTGGTTTAGGTTGTGTTCGAGAGAAAGACAGCTCCAGAGCAAACTCAGAAAGACAGAGAGGCAGAAGGAGAGAATCAAAGATGTTCCGGCATGTGTGAGAGTTTGAAAACACGTCCAGGTTTGGGTTATGAGTCGTAGGGATCCGATCCAGCAGTGTTGCTCTGACTCACTCATTATTGAGCTCTAAAAAAAAAGTTCTACAGGTGCTGGGAGAAGTTAAGGCTGAAAAAAACAAGACTTTTCTGTCAGCTCCTCGATAAAAAAAAAAAACGTCCCTCCTGTAGATGCATCCTGCATGTTTAATGGAAGCTATCAATAATTTACTTTCTTTTTCATAGATAGGAGGTTTATTTATAAATGTATAGTCTGAAATGATAGCAAAATGGATAGTAAAGTGTCAGTTGATTAGACAGTACTTCATCCTGGTCACATGATGTCAGAGGTCATGTTTTGGTTCTGGTGGGATATTTTTTATTTATATTTTCCCAAAATGTGAAAGTTTTCACAGTTAAAAAGGCAGATGTTTAAATGATGAATACTGACATTGCATGTTTATTCCAAATATGGATCTATATAACTATACAATAGTGATGTAAATAGCACATCACTTTTACACGAAAAAGTGAAATGCTATGCACGTAAACGTGCAAATAGAGTTATGGTCTCTCGAGCACATGAGCGATACAATAGGCAACAATGACTGTGCAAAAACAGGTTGAATATGGATTGATTCAGCAGCATTTGAAAACAATTTGTTCCTTAAAACCAATCTTGTTTGCTGGATGAGTCAGAATTTTCCCTCTCTAACAAATTAGGAAACGTTTTCAAAGACCTGTCTGAAAATCAGCTGCAGTCAGGTTTTTTGAGCATGTTAATCAAATTTGATGGGCGATCTGGATTTCAATAAAATAAATAATCAAGACAATCTTAGGAATGAATAGTGGGAAACCTTTGGGAAATCATCAACAGAGTATTTTTTAGCTCACAGCATGCTCTGTGTTTACAATTCAACACACCACACCACACACTGAATACTGCATACAATTTAATATATCATTATCTCATTATCTCAATAATTAGGGAATTAGGGAACAAAGTATATGCTAAAAATCATGGCTGTAATTCCACGTTTATTCTGCCCATTGAAGTTAGTGTCAAGTTAAACACTTCATTGTGTGACACAGTATTCTTTGCTCTGTTGTATGCTGCACAAATACATCAGAGTAATCTATGGATACTGAACATTTGCACTAATTTGCCCAGTAAACATAATAATAGTATGGTAGTATGCTTTTCTGAACATCAATAATTGGAGCACATTCATGTATCTAAACCAAATACATGCTCAAATTCATCAACCAATCACGTCACATCACTGATTCAAAGACAGATTGGTGGCAGTTATAGTATTTGCAATGCATGAGGACACTATAGAGAAGACGATCTGATTGTTGTGTGAGGTTGATTGGCATCACCTCCCAAAGCACATCTACAGAGAATCTCATTTGAATCTACACACATTTGAATTGCAGAAATAATCTTATTATTGTCAATCCTAAAATAATCTGCATACAACTTCTTTCTTCCTTCCAAAACCAAATATAGCGAGACAATTGACAAGCATCTCTGAACAATTACTGGACACCACATATGATCTGACATTACATTTCTGCATTTGGTAGACAATCACCAACCAGCAATAGGATTCATGTAGCTTGTCATGACTACTAAATATTACATGAATGCATTAATGGAACATAATCTAATCAGCAAAATCAATCTCAATTAATATTTAGTACACTCTAAAAAATGCTGGGTTGTTTCAACCCAATGTTGCGTCAAATATGGACTAACCCAACTGTTGGGTTAAATTTTGGTTACATTTTTAAATTAGCTTTTTGAAACAACCCAGCATTTTTTAGAGTGTAGCAAGTAGTGAAATTATTTATTCACATGGGTATGTCATTTTCATATTTTATGTAAGGACTTTCTGTATTTCTTAGTATTTGGTGGACTTTTGAACTCTACTGTATATCATTCTTAATGCAGAGACATTAAAAAAAACTAAAATGTCTTTAGAACATCGTGTGTATCAGGCACTTGCTTCCACCAGTTTAAATATGGTAAATCCTGGATCTTTTAAGCTGTTGGCTGGCAGTCATTGCTGGAGATGAAATAAGACATTAGAACTCATCACAGTCTCAGATTTATCCGTGGCTAGAGGGGCATTAGCACCTCTCTTAGGGTGTGATGAAGAGCTGGAGTGACAGGAAATCATTGTCTTGGCCAGTCTGCTGGATCTGGTGTCGGTGGATGGAAACGGGGGGATCTCTAGAGGTTACTGAGGGTTATGCTGGAAAAGGAGACTTCATTTCATTGTATGTTTGTGTGGGTGTTTATAACATAGAAATGTGAAATATCGCAGGTACTGTAGTTGTTGTTACTGTCACCAATGCAGTTTAGTACTTTTCAGATTGAAATCTGACAGATCTGGCTTCAATAAATATACAAAGGAAAGAATTGTTTTGTAATGCTAACAAGTACACAATATGCTCACTGGTTAAAACATCTCAAGATATGTCACTTTAATGCATTTATAATATCAAGTTGTTATTCACTCATACATTCATACAATTCAGTTTATTTATTTTTTTCTTCCTATAGAAACAAAATCAGATTCTAAATTAACTTTATTTGCCAAATGTGCACAAACACACAAGGAATTTATGGTTTACAGGAGCTTACATATATAACACAAGAGAAAACAAAAATAAAAAAAGACAAAGGCAAAATAAAGTAATATACAGTAAGGAATAAGCAGAAGACTTACAGATGCGCACATTGTTCTGTACAATTGTATAATGTATTTACATGCATTTGCATATAATGTTATATGGTATATTTAATGGATGCTTCCCAATTTTCTGCATATTTTATGGTTTGTATTATTTCTGTTCCCTTCTATACAACATTTCTGCTTATCACAGCTCCCTGGAATACTTGATTCTTATATGGCAAAAGGAAGAGCAGAGACAACCAGCGGAGAGATATTTCCTATTCACCACCATCCATGGCAACACTGTTAGTGCAAATGACCTCAGAGAATAATGGTATTCATATTAGTTGTAATGCCAAGCCAGCAGAGGGAGCCCTCACCCGAGTACTGACTGTGTTCCACTCCCTCTGCTTCCTCTACACTCATTTCCTGTTTGGGTCCTTTGTAGCCAGAGACTGTGCTCATGCTCATCGCGAAGTATTGCCAGTTAAACCTGCCTTACCAAGCGTTCTCTATTGTGATTCTGATTGCCTGTTCAGTGTATGATTCTGCCTGTTTACTGACCTAATGTTTACCTGGATTATTCCCCTTGCTTAGTTTGCCTGATCAGACGGATGTGTGTGTTTGGACCTTTTGCCTGCCTGTTCACTTTCGCCTTCTGGATTGCCCCTGTAAGCGTTGTTACATTGGACTGTTATTCTGGTTTCGACCTTCTGCCTGCCTTGACGTTCCTGTTCACTGAAACTGTCCTCAATAAACTCCCATACATGGATTCAGACTTAGCCTCAGCGTCCTCATTACAGAATACTTCGCCACCAATGAATCCAGTGGAAGTTTCTAACCTGCAAACAGCATTTGCCTATCAAAGTGAGATATTAGGGCTACCGGGAACAACTCATAAACCTTCAAGCAGTTAACGAACATCTAACTCATTACATCCAATCGCTCCCCGCACCAACGCCGAAAACGGTAAGCTTTGCTCTACCTGATAAATTTGATGGCACCGTCGAACAGTGTAGAGGCTTTGTTCGCCAAGTAAGGATCTATTTTGAGCATCAAGGGGATAAATTTGAGTCTGATGGGAAGAAATGTGCATTTCTGATGACTTTGTTAACGGGCAGAGCGATCGACTGGGCGGCTGCTGTTTGGGACACAGATCCAAGATTCAAAACCTCTGTAGATTATTTCATTCAACAGCTTCATGAGGTGTTTGAATATCTCGCAGGGGGCAAGAGCATTTCTACTCAGATATTAAATATCTCACAAGGTAATCGCACTGCTGCTGAGTATGCGGTAGAATTCAGAACAATCGCCGCTCAAAGTGGATTTAACGATACTTCTCTTAAGGCGATCTTTCAGCAAAACCTGAACCTCGAACTGCAATCTGAACTTGTTTGTAAAGGAGAGGGTCTATCTTTTTCTGACTTTGTAACGCTAACCATTAAGATTGATAACCTGATGAGACAAGTCCCGAAAAGAAGAAGAGTTAGAGGATTCCACCATGAGCCACTAAGTCACTCTCAGCGATTAACTCCAACCGACGGCAACGAACCCATGCAACTCGGTACCTCCAGATTATCTGAGGAGGAAAGAACAAGGCGTCGGCAGCTTAATTTATGCTATTACTGTGGTGAGGCAGGCCACCGCAGCCCTGGATGTCCACACAAGCCCCAAGCAGCTTCGAGGGTGAATATTAAGACTTTCTCACTGTTAAGTAATAACTCATTCATACTCCCCGTCACAGTTAAGACTGAAAATATCTATCTTGAATTCATAGCGATGATCGACTCGGGAGCTGCCCTGAACTTAATAAACAAGAGCAAATATAATTTTCCCACTCAACCTTGCACTCCCCTGATCAAGATCAAAGCAATTGACGACACACTCCTTGGAGAGGGAATTACTCAACAAATAAGAACTCTCTTGGTTTATTCCATCAAGAGTCCATTACCCTGTACGTTGTTGACTCCCCTAAACATGAAATCATCCTCGGATACCCCTGGCTATCGGTTCATGACCCTGACATCTCCTGGCATCATGGTGAGCTAACCCAGTGGTCCAGGTTTTGTATTAATCACTGTTTTGCTACACGGCCCCAACCATGTCTCGCAACCAGCATCGACCCACAAGATTCTGAACATCTCCTCTTGTTACAATGACCTGTCAGAAGCGTTCAGCAAGACCAAGGCCACACGTTTGCCACCCCACCGACTGTGGGATTGCGCAATAGACTTACTTCCTAACGCCATGCCACCCAAGAGTAAGGTTTACCCGCTATCCAGAATTGAAAGCCAGGCCATGGAGGAATACGTCAAGGAAGTCCTGAGCTCAGGTTTCATCCGTCCTTCCACATCACCAGCCGCCGCAGGGTTTTTCTTCGTCGAAAAGAAGGATGGAGGATTAAGACCCTGCATTGATTACAGAGGACTCAACAACATAACAGTTAAATTTCGCTATCCACTACTATTAGTTCCATCCACCCTCGAAGAACTCCGTGAAGCCACCATCTACACCAAGCTTGACCTAAGAAATGCGTACAATCTGATTAGGATCTGTAGCGTCTGCGTAGGATCATGCATGATAGTTGGACTGTTTATATTTTATTAAATCTCTTATATTCACAACGAATTGTCTCTGTTTACTGTTCACAGTTCCAAGTCAATGAATGTTTGAACCTTTGCTACATTTGGCTAAGAATTACTGCTAGCACTGTACAAAGAAGGACAGTTTATTGTTCCGTGGCCAGAAAATAAATATTCCTTGAATTGATAAATGATTATATTGTCTGCTCGGTGGACGGACAGATCAAATAATTGTAATATTGATTCTGCTACAGTTAATTCGAAGATATAATCTAAATATTTATTATGAATCATAACCAGTTATAATTCGTCATAAATATTCCCCTTTTTAGAGCTAATAAATAATAATAAACGTTACAGATCAAAGGAATGGAAACGAATGGAAAACTGCCTTCCTCACCACTATGGAGCACTACGAATATCAGGTCATGCCTTATGGACTTGCTAACGCACCCGCTGTCTTCCAATCATTCATTAATGAAATCTTCAGAGACCTGCTCAACCAGTACGTAGTAGCCTACATTGATGATATCTTGATTTACTCTAGATCTGAAGAAGAACACATCAACCACGTCAGAACTGTTCTCACTAGATTATTGACGAACCAACTCTATGCCAAGGCTGAAAAATGTGAATTCCATGTAAGACAGACGACATTCCTGGGCTACCATATTAGTCACGAGGGAGTAAGGATGGATGAGACGAAAGTAAAGGCAGTCACTGAATGGCCACAACCAACCACGGTAAAGGAACTTCAGCGATTCTTGGGCTTCGCTAATTTCTATAGACGTTTCATTCGAAATTACAGCATGGTAATTCCTCCCCTTTGACATCTCTCCTGAGGGGCAAGCCCTCAAAACTAAGATGGATGGAAGAGGCTGACAATGCTTTTCACACCCTGAAGGAAAGATTCACCACAGCGCCCATCTTGAAACATCCTGTCCCCAATCTCCCATTCATGGTCGAGGTAGACGCCTCAGATTGTGGAATCGGAGCCGTACTCTCCCAACGTCATGGCCAACCAGGCAGGCTGTTTCCATGTGCATTTTTCTCACGAAAGCTAACAGCAGCTGAACATAACTATGATGTGGGAAACAAGGAACTTCTCTCAATGAAAGCAGCCATTGAGGAATGGAGACACTGGCTAGGAGGAGCAGTTCATCCTTTTCAAGTCATCACAGATCATAGGAATCTTGAATATATAAAAAGTGCCAAACGTCTCAACCCACGCCAAGCTCGATGGTCTTTGTTTTTCACCCGTTTCCAATTTACAGTCACATACAGACCAGGTAGTAAGAACAGCAAGGCAGATGCATTGTCCAGACGCTATGATCCCCCTACTAAAAGTCTCACACCAGAACCCATTCTTTCTCCCTCCGTCATCATTGCTCCAGTTACCTGGGACATCATGGAGGAATTACAGCGAGAACAAGAACTCGAACCGACACCTAATAACTGTCCCCCAAACAAGCAGTATGTATATCAAAGTCGTTAGTGGAATAAGTGTTTGTTTTGCTGCTAGGCCAATTGCTTTTAGATTTAGTGGACTATTATTTCTTGACAGAAGCTTTAAGATAATATAGGTAAGATTTAAAAAAATAATTTTAATCTGAATACAAATTGCGTGTTTTTTTTTAACATTGATTATTTGCAGATGCAACATGCATTGATAATTAATTTTGCAGCCATTCACTTGATCACATTGTAAATATAAGAACATAAGACAAGGGTGTACAGCATAACCACCTGGCTGAAAAAAGATTTTTCCTGGCTTGCGGTTTATGTAATCTGTCCAGTAGCTATTCAGTAACTATAAGGTTAAAATAAGAGACGAAAGTAAAGGCAGTCACTGAATGGCCACAACCAACCACGGTAAAGGAACTTCAGCGATTCTTGGGCTTCGCTAATTTCTATAGACGTTTCATTCAAAATTACAGCATGGTCTCCTCCCCTTTGACATCTCTCCTGAGGGGCAAGCCCTCAAAACTAAGATGGATGGAAGAGGCTGACAATGCTTTTCATACCCTGAAGGAAAGATTCACCACAGCGCCCATCTTGAAACATCCTGTCCCCAATCTCCCATTCATGGTCGAGGTAGACGCCTCAGATTGTGGAATCGGAGCCGTACTCTCCCAACGTCATGGCCAACCAGGCAGGCTGTTTCCATGTGCATTTTTCTCACGAAAGCTAACAGCAGCTGAACGTAACTATGATGTGGGAAACAAGGAACTTCTCTCAATGAAAGCAGCCATTGAGGAATGGAGACACTGGCTAGGAGGAGCAGTTCATCCTTTTCAAGTCATCACAGATCATAGGAATCTTGAATATATAAAAAGTGCCAAACGTCTCAACCCACGCCAAGCTCGATGGTCTTTGTTTTTCACCCGTTTCCAATTTACAGTCACATACAGACCAGGTAGTAAGAACAGCAAGGCAGATGCATTGTCCAGACGCTATGATCCCCCTACTAAAAGTCTCACACCAGAACCCATTCTTTCTCCCTCCGTCATCATTGCTCCAGTTACCTGGGACATCATGGAGGAATTACAGCGAGAACAAGAACTCGAACCGACACCTAATAACTGTCCCCCAAACAAGCAGTATGTATATCAAAGTCGTTAGTGGAATAAGTGTTTGTTTTGCTGCTAGGCCAATTGCTTTTAGATTTAGTGGACTATTATTTCTTGACAGAAGCTTTAAGATAATATAGGTAAGATTTAAAAAAATAATTTTAATCTGAATACAAATTGCGTGTTTTTTTTTTAACATTGATTATTTGCAGATGCAATATGCATTGATAATTTGTGCCAAATTAATTTTGCAGCCATTCACTTGATCACATTGTAAATATAAGAACATAAGACAAGGGTGTACAGCATAACCACCTGGCTGAAAAAAGATTTTTCCTGGCTTGCGGTTTATGTAATCTGTCCAGTAGCTATTCAGTAACTATAAGGTTAAAATAACTGCATTTTTACCCTTCATAAAAGCGGAAGCATCATTCCAGATTAGACAAGCAGATGTTCTCTAATTTAAAGGAATAATTCACCCAAAAAGGAAAATTTGTTGAAAATGTACTCACCCTAAGGCCATCCAAGATGAGCTTGTTTCTTTATCACAACAGATTTTGAGAAATTTAGCATTGCATCACTTGCTCACCAATGAATCCTCTGCAAGGAAAGGGTGCCATCAGAATGAAAGTCTAAACATCTGCTAAAAATAATTCCATGACAGAATGCAAAAGAAGAAAATGGAAAAATCTTAATTTCCATGCAATTACAACAGATGGGGACTAAAAATGTCAAGCTTCAAAAAAGTAAAAGCTCCATACACGTATCATAAAATGATCCCGTAAAGCTCATACACTTTGTATTATAATTTGTTTGAAAAATGGTAAAATCTAAAAATGCCTTTTCTTTTTCTTCCAAAAGGGGTTTGTACAGATCTAAAGAAGCCACTCTCTTTTGCAAATACAAGCTACACAATCTCATAAAAATACATGTGATTATGTGTAACATGATATGTTTACTGTGTGCTCCAATCATCTTAAAATAAGTCAGTGTTATTCCTTCACTCAAACAGACCATACTGTTTTTCAGCCCATATAACCAATGTTCTCTCTCGACCCCACTGACACAGTCTATGACTGCTGGGAAAACAACAGTGGTACTCTTGCCTATGTGATGGATTCGCTGCAATATTACACCAACAAGTTCGCTCTTCACATTCACATCCATATTTAATACGGGGAGCTGGCTGCGCTGCCACCTGTCAAGTACCCCTCACACACACACACAAAACCCTCCATATGAGGCATCATTAGCTAGCCTCATCATACTCATCATTAACTGTTAAAGCAGCCATCCGTGATGCATGATGCTATAAACTTTCAAAGTTGCTGCAGATGTTGAGCAAATTATTCGAGCTAGAACATAGTTTATTAAATCTAAAGACAAACCAACACATTTTGCATTTGAGTGCCTGAAGCTGTCTAACATTGACGGGTGACTTCAGAGACATAGCACTTTGTAAATCAATGGTTGTTATTGACTAGCATGTTGAAGATCACTGCAGGTTTTCTTTTCAAATAGGTTCTGTAATAGTGTAGATGGTCATTCCTACCATGCAGCACATTGCATGCATGTCATAACGTACTGGATAAAAACGCACCATTTTTAATTAGTGTCATTTATATTTTATCACAATATCGCAAATTAACACTTTACATTTTTTAATTTTTTTTTTTTTTTTGCAGTATCCCTTAAACTAAAGGCCTTAATGACATCATCCAGGAAGTGACATCACTTTGGAGGGAAAACAATAGCACAAACATATGTAAGTATGAGCAATGGATGTGAAGCAGTCTGTGGTATTTAGTTTTATCGAATGATTTGTCTCACTCAAAAAAGTTCAGTCCTGTGGTAACAAGTTGAAAATGTAATATCAGGAGATTGGCGAAACAGATTTGGCAAACGCTCCAGTTCGTATTTGTGTCTGTGCTCTGGAGAACATCAAAAGTTTCTATTTACAATGTGTTTTTGTAGCGTTGAGCATTGTAGCATTGTAATCACAGACATATCTGTTCATTCATGAACACCTCTGATTGGCCATTCCATTCAAATGAGTCTGGCTAAATGCTGGATTTTGTTCTGAACACTCGCAAATCCTCTCACTGTAACACAGTGTAAATAAGAGGTTCATTGTTTATAAAGGAAAATTTTGAGATGGCGATGAACTGACTTAAATGACACCTTTTTAGTGATTATAAAGGAAGGGTTATTTGCACTTTCTAGGCTAAATATAATCCGTTCAGAATTTGAATAAAAGTTTTGCCAACGGCCATATAATCATCATACTTATATGATAAAAACACAGTACTAGTTGAACTTAAAAGTTGGCAGCCCTGGCACACCCTAACAAAGACTCAGATCATCTAATTCCTGGAAGCGAGCAGTTTACCTGCCCTGCGGCAAAATGCAAAACAAATGCAGACAGCAGCAAAATGTCATGGTGTTCTGATTAGCCATATGTCATGCAAATAAAATAGCTGCGTTCTCATATGCCATCCTGTGCTCTGACATTACCTTCTTCTTCTTCTGTTTATCAGTAATGCCAAGGGAATAAAGTACTGTCAGTGTGAGTATGGGTCCTTTTGTTCCACTGGTTACTCTGGTTGCTCATTAGAAGTCTGTTGAGTCATGCATATAATGATATGTTCTGAAAAACCACTCGCATTCAAATCAGAGTCTTGAACCCAAATCCCTGCAGGTTTGTTGAACGATAACTTGATAATGTTGCTCATAATCTCTCTACGTCTTGCTGACATGAGGAAAATTATGTTACATAATGTGTTTACTGAAATTCTAAAAGCTGCAAGACACAAAGTGGGGAATTCATTAAGAATGAATTGTGCTGATGATAGCATTGTTAATTGCTTGCATTGTCTGCATTATTTTACACAATTCACAAAACAAATATGCTAATTTGGTAGTGGCGCAAACACACCAACAATTTAATTTGTAGGCCAGTTTTGAGTGCTTGGTTGTGATACAGTTGACTACTGCAATCTAGCATACTGTAATCAGGGGCTGCTTGTCAGGATATATGCCTGATTTAAAGGAATAGTTCACCCAAAAATTAAAATTAGCTGAAAATGTACTCACCCTCAGGCCATTCAAGATGTAAATGAGTTTGTTTCTTCATCAGAACATATTGAAGAAATTACCATTACATTATTTTCTCGCCAATGGATCCTCTACAGTCAATGGGTGCCGTCAGAATGAGAGTCTAAACAGCTGATAAATATACACAATAATCCACAAGTAATCCACACAACTCCAGTCCATCAATTAACGTCTTGTGTAGTGAAAAGGTGCAAGTTTGTAAGAAACAAATCCATCATTAACACATTCTAACTTAAACCCGTTGCTTCCGGCTAAAATTTGAGTCCTCTAACTATACATTTTTTGGTGAACTGTTCCTTTAACACTTTTTTCCATTATTCAGTGAATTGCTGCTGCCGTGATCGAAAATGTACTCTTTTCTTCCCAATATGAAGATTAAGTATGTTTCATGGTGCTGCCAAAGCATAAATGTTTCACCTCAACAAACATTTAAGGCAAGTTTTGTAATCAAGATTTCTCATATTGTCCTTTAATAGTGTTGATATTAAATGAAACTCCAAACATCAATGTGAATTGCAGAACGCTACACTCTGATTTTTGTATGAATGATTTTAATTGGCTCTTTTATTTCAAACTCATTAATTCAAAACTATTAATCATGTAACGGAGAGCATATTTGTAAGCCATCCACTTTAACACATTTTCTCCTCATGTCAGCATTGTTATGAAACTAATTATCAGAGGAAATTGTTGTTGAAGTGATGAGTTTTGGCCTGAATTCAGGGTTCATCCCAGGGCAGATCCTACCCTAGTATTACTATTTGAATGTGGAGTGTTTTGTTTTTCTGTGCCGTGTTTAAAATAGAAGCAAAACAAAAAGCTAAAAGCAGTGATGAAGTTATCAGCAAATGATAATATTTTAGAAACTGCAGCTATGTGCGCATTGTTCAAAATGCTCAAAATGTAGGTCAGTCACCAGACAGCAAAGATTTTTGGAAAAGGATGTTTCAAAATACAGATTTCATCACTGAAAATGAACTGATGTCAGTTGAAAATAGAAATCGTGGCTGTCACACTGTCTCGAACTGTCACTTGAGATTAAGACACAAGATCTCATCAAGGCTTGAATATTTTTTGCCCTTCTGAGAATCCCCTCTAGTATCTGTCACCCTCCCTGTATATAAACCCTTGAAATGTGAGGAAGTGTGCCACTAAGAGTCTTCAGTCCTCTTGCTTTGGTTGAAGTCATTACAAAGTGCCCTTGGTCATCCCACCACCTCTTCCATTGCCATTGAAAAAACTAAGAAACTTAGTTAACAAAAAAACATCAAATTTGAAATGTAACGCAGGGAATTCTGGGAATGTCAATTTACGGTTATTCACTGTAAATTATACAGTCTTTTTCACTTCCAAAAACAGTATACTACCGTAAAATTACATGTAATGTCCAATACAGTTTTTCACCGAATATAGTAGGGGAATTTACCATTAACCATTTAACAGGTTTTTTACTGTAGCAATTTTACAGTCTTTTACAGTTAAATTCACGGTCATTTTTTTCAGTGTGTCTATAAACAAAGTCAGTCTATGAATGTGCATTTTGGGTAGTACTTTTAGTCAGGAAAGCTTTCATAAAATCTATTGCTGTTGCTGTGATCTACTGTGTTTACACAGGCATTTTTTAAAAGAATGAATAAATCATCATAACGTCTGGACATGAAGGCTTTTGGGATCTGTGATATCAAAGGAAATAGGTACATGCATTTTTCACAGTAAGTAATAAATTGGCTACAGTTTGTGCTACAGATTTATTTATTTGCAAGCTACTTATACATCTGAACAAACAATTACTTTTTTTAGGTCATTTAGATTTTTTTAAAATATACTTTTACGTTATATTTACATTACATATCCAAATAACCATGTTTTTTCAATTATTGATTAATTATAATTATCCATAATATTTTTCCATTTAATTTTGTTTCCATTTAATTTAATCATTATTTTTGTGTTTTATATTCAGTATACCAACATGTTTTAAAGGTTTTGGATGGATACTTACATTTTTGAAAAACAATTATTTTATTATTGCACCTGCTAATATTAAAGATACGTTTTTATTGTTGCAGGCTGTTTTTAAATTATGTTTTGCAATATATGCATTGACAAAAATGGTTTAGGATTTACTTTGAAACAGAAATTGCTATTAAAGGTCAGAAATCATTGCAAAAAACAGCAACACATTGAATTAAACATCTAATAAAAAAAGATATTTTTTTTTCAAATAATTCAATTGTTTTTTTATTCAGTTTTTTTTTTAGAATAATTACACCAAAATGTATTGTTAACTGTATTTAAAGTAATATATCTTGCTGTATTTTGCAGTAGCTTGTGTTTTTGTCATAGCAGATATTGTATTGGAAGCGCTATTATAATACTGTGTCATTGAAGCAGTGCACCTCCAGCAGATGTCAACGCTCATGTCTGTGCTACCTGTGTAATCTGCATAATCAAATGGAAAGAACCCAGAGACACTCGAAGTGCCAACACAGTATGTAGATGCATACAACACAATGATGCTTACATTCTGCTTACACACAGACAGGCCAAACAGCAGAAGACATTCTTTTCATCACATCTGACCCAGTTCCTCACAAAGTTCACGAGCATTACATACAGTATGGAACACTTTTTATTCATAATTATGATGAACAGAGGCCAAACTCCTGCTGTGGTTGATAGGAGTCAGAATTTATGCGGAATGGAGGGTGTTGGTGTCGAAATCCATGAGGCAGACATGGACTCATAAGAAATCCAGTGTGACATTCACATGGAGAGCTGCTGTAACCCATCATATCTTCTAGATAGATACCATCATGTTGTATTTTCCTCTCTTTCTGTCTCTCTCTATTTGATCGTACACCTCCCTTAAAAGGGATTGTGCTGTAAACAAGGTCTCAAGGTCGTAGCATTGGCTGGATTTGGCTGTAGGCACATCAGTGAAACGGTATGTCTAAAGAAAGATTAGATTCTGCAGTATTTAGTTTTATAGAGACCAAAGACCATATAAGAAGAGACCAAGATGTGTACATCATGTACCATGTTAAAACTGAAACGCACAGCTGTTCTATTTGGTGTTCACAAGTTTGATGTCAATTTTGAAATTTGAAGCTTATTGGAAAAATGTAATCAGTGTTCTGTATTCAATATAGCTTAGGCTCTATTGACAACATAAAATAATTCTGATTGTCAGGAAAAATAATTGAATCTTGTCCCTTTTTTACAACAAAGCAAATATCACAGGTACAGTAAGGCCCTTACTACTGGAAGTAAACTAGTTCATACTTTTGTTAACAATTTTGCACTTTTAAGTTCTTAAAAATACTATGCATTTATTTGAGTGTATAAAATATGTATGACTGCTGCGGACTGCTTTTGTAGGCAAATTAACTTAAATTCATAAAGACAATTCCTGCATTCCTACCTATTTTTCTTTAAAATTTCATAATTGTTTTGTATCCTTGAATGTAGCATATGAATAAAGTACAGATTGTTTCAAAGCAACGCCACATTAATTAACAGGAAATAATATTGTTAATGTACAGCTGTAAAGCAGCTCTACGGAAGATAATTATTCAGTCGTTATTCAGCTCAATTTAGTTCAGTGTTGTTTAATTCAGTTCAGTAACTGTGTTAGTGTTGCAAAGTTCATCAATTATGAAACTAGTTCATTTCAGCTATACAGGACATAATATGTGTACATATTACACATATTATGCACATAACAGTAAATAAAGTACAAAATTGTCCTTTTAAGTATACTGACTGATGACAAGCTCTTGTAGCCTTAAAATATATTATTTTTGGACATTTTCTTTTGGCAGTAAAGAATAGATTTCCATGTTCTGACCCGTGAACTCTAGTGTAGTCACTGTATCCAGAAGCTTCTGTAAAAGTGCGGATCTCGCTGTCAGCAACATATTGCTTCTATTGATGGAACAAATGTATAAGTGCTGACTCCAGCCACCACCTCTCCCAATTACACAGAATAACATCAGAAATTACTCTCCATTTGAAATATGGCCCAATATTTTAGGCTTCTAAAGCCATTAGCCTGCAGTGCTGACAGCCATTGTATACTTAGCTACAGTTATCCACACCCATACAGAGACAGAGTGCTTGTTTAAATCAATGATGGAGTCTTCTCACTTGTCTAGAGATTGTCAAAGAACTATTCAAAATGAAATGGTGATCATTATTTTTGAGGTATACGGTCCGCTTTTCAGAGCTGAATGTTCAATCCAATATTGAGTTCCACACAGTGCTGAGGCTGTCTGATACTGGAAACTTTAGCTGGCTGCGAGACGGCAAGTTTCGGAGGTAAAATTTTTTATTCGATGAGTGATCTGGAGAGGCGCCGAGTGAATGCGAACAAGGGCTAGAGAAAGAGAGAGTGAAGTCAGACACAAAAGGTCACTAAAACAACAGTGGCACCTATAAGCCAATAGCAAAAACGTGAAATTCACAACTGTAATGTATCTCAGACCGCCCATGGTAATAATCACACACCAGGGCTTTATGAAACACTGTAAAAACCAAAATATCCCAACGCAACGCTCACTCTTGACACTAAGCCTTGACACCACTCACCACAGCGAGAGCGCCCAAAGCACTTCAGAGGAACTTTTGTTGTTGTTCTAGAATTGACTTTGGAGGAAACGAATTGTGATATGCAATATTTAAGATTTGCATTTCCAAAACAGCAGTGGAACAGAAGTACATTGTTGACTATTTCAGTAATCTTAGCTTTTGGTGTACATTTTTTTTGGTGTAAAATAAATGCTGCATCAGAACCATGACACTCGCATTCATATAACCTATAGTTAAATGATAAAAGAGAAGACCAATCAGTATGCAAATGCATGCAAGAAAAATGATAACTATGACAAATCATAATTAATTAAAAATGCTGAACAATCTAATAATGAAGCCAATCAGAATTTTTTTAAATGTTTTTTTTATACAGCTGTGTGGTGCAGTATTGTGCACAAGTGACATCACTGTGGGCAAAAACTGTGGGAAGACATGCTTTAGATAGAATTGTTTGCTTGTTCTGTGCCTGGTTAGGACATGGCGTGATGCTGTAATTATTAGCAAAACGACGTTTGAAGTCTGTACATTAATTGATTCCAGCTGGCAGTAATACAAGAAAGCACACGCTGGTTGTTTGGAAAAGTTACATAAATAGAAACAAATTAGCATGCAGTTTTGCTGTTTTTAAGACTTCTAGCCTATAACTCTTGAAATATGAACTTTCACTTTGTTGTGGCTAAAATGTGATCTTTCATTTCTAGCTTGTGCATCCAGCAGAGCACAGGAAAATTTGTTTTTGTTGTAATCTGAAAAATTCTAAATATCACTGTGCCTTATCAAGGTTCACTGAATGTGAAATAAGGAAAAAACTCCAAATGCGGGATAAACCACAGCTAACTAACAACTTTAAGAAGAAAAATAATGAAATGAAATGGGGAAAAAAGGCAAACGTTTTGGTCTTTAAGCATTACTTTTTTTCAGTGCCTAAATTATTCTACATTCATATAATGTTTTATGTAGCTGAAAAGATCCCCCCAGATTTTATTAAAATGATTAAAGTGCAATTTTTCTTGTTTTTTTTTCTTCTGAAACTTAACAATTAGCATTCTCATTTATCTCTCTGGCAGATGCTTGTCTGGTTATTCTAGTACAATATAGTGAAATGTGTTGCTTATTTGTGGCTTGTAAACATTTCTCAGAATTTGTCTTTTTTTTAATCATGCTAAACCTTGACTCTTGGATCACCTTCATATTGTATAGCTGTCCATGGATAGCTGGCATTATCATTGTAGCCGCTGAGTGAACCGATTTACCTTAAAGGGATTTTGCTGCAGTTCATGACACGGTCTCTCAAATCCTGCCATATTTTGAGTTTAAACTGATAAAATCCATGAAAGAGTCAGATTCGTGAAATGTATGCTTGCTATACAATGTCCTCTCTTGATGGTTGGAGTGTTTGCCTGTAGTTGGATTTTGGATAGAAGCTGTCCTCTAGGCATGAGAAATGTAGGTCGACTACAAAAATCTCACCCTCTTGAGGAGAGGTGAGCTAATGGAGTGGTTCTGAGTGCTGACAGGATTTAAACCGTGCTGTTTTCACTGTCTCTCTGGCTTGACTCTGTTGAGATTGGGAGGTTAATCAGAGACAACATTGCAGGTTCTATAAAGAGTTTTTATGAAACCTTACTGACTATTGCTACTTACATAAACATATCTCTAAACACTTCTACACAGTACTACAGTTGCACTAGAACAGCATTGTTATACCCAGAGGAAGGTTTTTTTTATGACTCAGAGGCTCAAAGCTCTTAATGGAGTTCTCAGTTACACATCATTTAAGTATCAACTTTGTCTTAGATGATACTTCTAAAATTCCTTAGGTGAAATAAAAATAGATAAAACTGTTAACATACAATAATCATATAGAGCTATAACAGTAAAACATAGCTCATGTGATTTGATCTCTAAAGGATCTGAAGAAAAATGTTTGATTTCTGACTTTTGATGATTTTTTTTAATGCTGTCTGGGATAAAGTATTTGTAAATTAAAATATCTAAAAATATAATTCTAAAAATATGTGAAAAATGTAAATCTATAATAACAATATTTTTTTATATATATATGTAGCGTCTGGAACACTCCAACACACAATATA
>NW_015505612.1:0-819 GCF_001515645.1 Sinocyclocheilus grahami | reverse complement strand
TTCAGTTAATGTTTATTTTGTTTTTTTAATTACTGAAAATCTTTTTTTTCCCCCATGGTTTTAGTTAACTATAATAACCCTGGTTGAAAGCATGCAAAATTGTTGTTTACTGCATCAGATCTCTTGTTGATTACCAGAAATAGCAGTTGACGTATAATTTACAACAACGTCTATTTTGAGAACTACAAAATCTCTCTGGTTTCATGTTCAGGGACATTAGAAAATTCCAAATGTTCCATATGTGATTTGTACACGGCCATGGACAGAAGGAACTGCAGCTGTGCTTTTCAGAGTGTTTCTGTGGAGATGGCACTGAGGATCAGTACAGAAGCGTTTGTGATTACGTAAATGTGTCTCACCGATCCAGCCTCCACTCTCTGCTATCGCTACATTTGTTTCTACCCTAGCAGGGCTTTATTGTCGTGATCCTGTTGCCTAGGTAACATTTTTTTTTGACAGTGAGGATGTGTAGGTTGCCAGAGGCAAAGCCAGAATTTCGGTTTACGGGTCTGTGTTTGCTTTACACATGCATTTGTAGCTTTTTCTAAATGACTTTTATTAAAATTGAATTATTCTCAACTATCGCTCTCTTTCTCAAGCTCTCTTTATTTGGCTGCAGTAGAGCGTAAAACTGGGATAGTGTTTGCGAAACACCTCCAAACCAGATCAAATGGCCTTGCTTGTGCTTATTTGAAGGGTGTAGATGTTGTGAATAATGGATTAAATTCAGCATGAAGAGAGAATATATTTGTATACACTTGAACGATCTGAACGCAAGGCAAAAGTGTACAATTTTTTTCCCCCCTGAAATGTTTATAT
>NW_015505611.1:860600-864879 GCF_001515645.1 Sinocyclocheilus grahami | reverse complement strand
GCCAAGCATTCAAATAATGCATCTCATAATCTTGTACTGCAGTTGAACAAATGCACATTATTATTCTTTAGCTTGGATTAAACAAATCAATTTTGCTTGGTTGGAACAGCAGCTACACTAATTATGTCTCTTTTTGTTTCTCTGTTTTTGCAAGCTTCAGTCTGGATCCAGAACACCCGAGAAGAGAAGATGCCAACCCCTCAGAGGACCTCAGATGATGCCAACCCTGAAACAACATACAGAACTACCACATTTTGCAATAAGTTTGATTGCATCATATAATAATTGCTGTTAATAGTGTTCATCGTCTGTTTTATTACGTCTTTAATTGATTTTTCTGTACCTTTCTTCCATATGTACATTAACTGACAGTCACCACTGATAAGCTACCACTAAATATTGTAGAAACTTAATTTGCTGTAAAGTTGCTATGCAACGATTTGTATCGTGAAAAGCGCTATACAAATAAACTTGAATTTAATTGAATATACTGAAGTGCAATATGGGATTGTCCTGTCCATACATGACATAAAATGCTGCTTAAAATTATGGCGAAACTGTTGTATTTTAGGAAGTGGAGCAAAACTGAAATGCCAAAAATGTGAGATTTTATGCTGAATATTAGGGCTTGCAAAACAATAGACAGTCGATGATGTTTTAAGACCGAGTCTACAGTATCTCAACCAGGATGCTTTTGCCACCATCATCATTCTTCCCTTCTAGTGAGCACATACATAAAATTATACCTTATTTTATTGACCATCACATATTCAAAGAGATTTGTTGTTGAGACGTATAACTTCCTGTCTGTATTAATAAGAATGATACATTATGTGACTTCTTTATTGTAAACAATCTCCAGCAGCACTCAAGTCTCATCGGGCACATCTTCTGTCAGGCTCATTAAATGGATTCGATCTATGAAAATTCTAGTTTCATACTTTCAACAGTTGCTTCCGATGAAAAACGCTCTCAGTACAAAAGGTAAGGATGGAAATTATGGAGTGAAAATAGTATCAAATTCTCCCAGAAATGCACGCGAGAGGTCCACACGTGTGCACAAAATCCACAAATCCACGCGAGAGATCCACACGCGCACACAATCCACAAATGCACACGAGAGATCCACACGCGCACACAAAATCTCACAAAATTCTTTGCTCAAAGAATGATCCTCAAATACTGTATCTGTACCCAGTGGCGGCTCGTCAGGGGAGGCACAGATTCCCCAAAATTGTGAGGTGAAAATGGGAGGAGGACGATTTAATGTTAATAAAATTCAGAATTAATTTCAGATTATGTCTGACAGAATGTGTATTTTTTGTTTGTAATTTCACAGCTGTAATACCATAACTTGTTAATGAAGTTGGAAAGCACTGCCTTTCTATCGTGAATGTGCCGAATCTGCTGATGTAATTACAACCGCTAAATGATGGAGAAGGGGAGGGGGAGGCCGGGGGAGAGCTGAGCTCTCGTGCCTCAGTTGGTAAAAAAAAATTAGCCAATCCCCATCGAGTGTTCACTTCCAGCGCTGAGGAGTGTTGAGAAAAGAAACCTTGCAAGGGAGGCTAGCCTCTCTTCTGATATCAACCAATCATCATAGAGACGTAAATTACCTGATATTAGTTTGAACATCTCCCGCTGCACCGATAATGTATCAAGTACTTATGATGAGTAGTGATATTGAATATTTGACAGATTTAACAGATTTACCAAGCTGTCATTCAAACAGTATATATACAAATTAAAAAAAGGGAAAACAGCCTAAGCTGGATATAGGCTACAGCACTCGGCTTAATTAAATGGCGCAACAGGCAGCTCTCTTTTAACACAGACTTTTAAGAAGGGATGGGTGTTTGCTTCAAGTGATAGGCCAGGTAAGTGAAATTATATTATCTTGCTGTATGTGTGTCATTTTCTTTACGTTTTCTGACTAAAAGCAACCAAAACACCATTTTAAAGTGGTTAAGCAAATAATAATAATAATCGGCAGGGATCCCAGACCAATACAATTATGTGCCTCCTCTATTTTAAAACCCAGGAGCCGCCACTGTCTGTACCTATGGAGCCAGAATGATCTCAATAATAATTCAGCAAAAGACGTGATGCACACATGCCTAACCCAATTCACATGCATGAGAAATAATTCACGTGCACTAAAAAATATATATATTAATAAAATACGTTTCACAAATGCAAAACACAATTCACAGGTGTACAACTGTGAAACAAAATTTTTGAATGTTTAAAATTCAGGAGTTTACCATGGGCTGTGAATGTGAATGGCCTTGGATTTGTGTGTGTATTTTTGAGACTTTCCTGGCAGGGAACTCTCCTACTCTTTAGCCTGTCAGTCGACCAATCATAACCCACTGTGGGTGTATGAATCACGTGCCCTGGGCGTGCCTACCTGGAAGCTGACAGTTAACTAGCCAAATAAAGGTTTATTGTTTTATTTTTGCATGTTTACTTAAAACTTGGAAGTAAAATTGGTAGTTTAGACACTGGCTAACGTGAACAATGTAAGCCAAATCGGCAGGGATCCCAGACCAATACAATTATGTGCCTCCTCTATTTTAAAACCCAGGAGCCGCCACTGTCTGTACCTATGGAGCCAGAATGATCTCAATAATAATTCAGCAAAAGACGTGATGCACACATGCCTAACCCAATTCACATGCATGAGAAATAATTCACGTGCACTAAAAAATATATATATTAATAAAATACGTTTCACAAATGCAAAACACAATTCACAGGTGTACAACTGTGAAACAAAATTTTTGAATGTTTAAAATTCAGGAGTTTACCATGGGCTGTGAATGTGAATGGCCTTGGATTTGTGTGTGTATTTTTGAGACTTTCCTGGCAGGGAACTCTCCTACTCTTTAGCCTGTCAGTCGACCAATCATAACCCACTGTGGGTGTATGAATCACGTGCCCTGGGCGTGCCTACCTGGAAGCTGACAGTTAACTAGCCAAATAAAGGTTTATTGTTTTATTTTTGCATGTTTACTTAAAACTTGGAAGTAAAATTGGTAGTTTAGACACTGGCTAACGTGAACAATGTAAGCCAGCGGCTGCTGTTTAGAGTATTATGATTTAATATTGATCAATTCTTGTTTATTTAATAAAGAATCATTATTCACGTGGATACCATACCACATTAAAATATTAGATTCAGAAACTCAGTGTAAAGCATAAAATAATGTTTTTACTGATGGGACATGTGGTAAATAAATATAATATTATGAAAATGTACTTTTTGTTAATTGAGAATATGAAAGAGCTGTCACAGCAGATCTTGTCTTGTGTGTAAAGTCCTGTGATGGCTCGCATTCAAGTGATGACAATGTGATAACATGCACACATTGGGGACTGTGTACATCTAATTTAAATTTGTTTATGCTGCAGATACTATTTATTTCAGAATTGTGAGGCTGATGATCTATAAGAAGCTGCTGAGACAACCGTGGCCCTACCTACTTCATCCCCTGCCACAAGTTATTGGGTGATGTGAATCTAGAAGTTTAATTGGGAACTGTAACTCTTTCAAAACAGTCATGTTACAACCCATTCTTTTTGACAGTTTCAACAGCTTTTTAAGTCATGCGTTATTACTACATTTTTTGTTTTGTTTATAACAGGACCCCATCACTTTGTACTTGTTCAAGGTGTAATATGGAACGATATTCCGGACAATTTTCAAAAGGAATTGCAAATTGTATTTTCAATTGCGTTTTCAGTATGTGGACGCATAAATTGTGACATAATCCAAATGCAATTGCAAATCCTGCATTACCGTTTGCATTTTCGCTTTCGCGAACGCACAGCGACGGCCAAATTTCAAATGAAAAAGCAAAGTCCATTTGCAACTGTATTTCCCATGTCTGAGGAGTTAGGAGCCTGTCATATTTAAATAGCAATATTAATTACCAGTCTGCTTTTTCACTCGCACTGCGTCGCGCATGTTACCTGGGCTGCGTTCAGCCCCGACAAAAACGGTGGTGCGTTGAACACCCTGTTCTGATGACACAATTGTGTTCTTTTTGAAGAATTTTCGGAGCCTGATGAAATCAGTATTTGTAGAAACTGTGGTTCCTAATTTTTATGAGTTATTGACCAAATACTTATTTTCCACCATAATTTGCAAATTAATTCTTTAAAAATCCTACAATGTGATTTTCTGGATTTTTTTCTGATGAAAATTACAGGTCTCTCTCATTTTTTAAATGGGAGAACTTGCACAATTGGTGGCTGACTAAATACTTTTTTCCCC
>NW_015505611.1:822465-859752 GCF_001515645.1 Sinocyclocheilus grahami | reverse complement strand
GGCGTAACTTGAAGTTGTCCAAATCACACAGAACCACGCGAGATGTCAAAACGAGATGTTGTCGGGCTGCGTTTGAAACCGCATACTTTCTAAGTTATAAGCACTTAATTTCTTTAAGTACTTACTTACCGAGCGCTGTGAGAGTGTGCAGCCTGAAGTACAACCTGTGAAGACTTACAGAAAACGTTTGACCTCTGTCATTGCCAACAAAGGGTATATAACAAAAGTATTGAGATGAAATTTTGTTATTGACCAAATACTTATTTTCCACCATAATTTGCAAATTAATTCTTTAAAAATCCTACAATGTGATTTTCTGGATTTTTTTCTGATGAAAATTACAGGTCTCTCTCATTTTTTAAATGGGAGAACTTGCACAATTGGTGGCTGACTAAATACTTTTTTCCCCCACTGTATGCCTCGCATTTCAGGATGAAAAGACAAACATTTCAGGTGAAGGATAATCCACTTCTTACCTCCAAGACTGTGTTATGATCTATATGACCTTATTATTTTTATTGTGAGTATTAGGCTTATCATCATTGCTGATCACTGTTGTTGTGCTATGATATTGTAATATGTACTATTATATAATCGGAGGAGTATAGAAAAGTTTATGAAAGTGTCACTCCACAATGCAATAGCAAACTACATAAATATGTATAGTATTTTTATGTTACATTAATCAGTGTCTAGCACACCTTCCTAAGGAAATGATATGGACCAGAAGACATTGCAATACTAAAGGATATTTAGACAGACTTAAAGAAGTTCCAGATCTATACTTGTGCTCTTGTTATTTCGAGAAGGGTCTGTCTGCGGACTGCAAGACAGGGGCGTAACTTGAAGGGGGTGTAACTTGAACAAGGAGGCGTAACTTGAAGTTGTCCAAATCACACAGAACCACGCGAGATGTCAAAACGAGATGTTGTCGGGCTGCGTTTGAAACCGCATACTTTCTAAGTTATAAGCACTTAATTTCTTTAAGTACTTACTTACCGAGCGCTGTGAGAGTGTGCAGCCTGAAGTACAACCTGAATGCGTTAAGTATGAATGCGATTCGGATATCATCCGCTATGTTGACGTTATCATGTCACCTACGACGTTATAACAAGCGCAACAACTTAAAAGAGATGAGTGACAGGTTTAATTCATCTGTCTGTAAGTATCTTGATAATGATGAAACTTGCCGATTTTGTGGTCTTGTTGAAGAAACAGCTGCCCTTTTTTGTGATTGTAGTATAGCCAATATATTTTGGGTTGATTTAAGTTCTTATATTTTTAACTCCGCTAATGTGATCCAGTTTTATCCTTAAAGCATTTTTTAAAAATGTATTTTGAAAACCCAAAATCGTTATCTCTTGAATATCTTGTTAATTATTTGTGCAAAATGTTTTTATCCACAAGCAAAAGTGGCTTAAATCTCCTTTGTTTTATTCTTTTTCTAGTTGAATTTAACTCTCGTTTCATCCCTCAGGCTTCTAAAAAAATACATCATGATGAATTATTCAAAGATATTTAACCTGGTCACTGTGCTTTTTTTCCGTGTATATTATCTCATACTATGATGAACACATGCATTTTTGTTTCCCGGGCAACGAAGGAGTGGCTTTGTAAGAAGCATTTCAAGGTCCTGGAGTGGCCTAGCCCGTCTCCCGATCTCAACCCCATAGAAAATCTTTGGAGGGGGTTGAAAATCCGTGTTGCCCAGCGACAGCCCCAAAACATTACTGCTCTAGAGGAGATCTGCATGGAGGAATGGGCCAAAATACCAGCAACAGTGTGTGAAAACCTTGTGAAGACTTACAGAAAACGTTTGACCTCTGTCATTGCCAACAAAGGGTATATAACAAAAGTATTGAGATGAAATTTTGTTATTGACCAAATACTTATTTTCCACCATAATTTGCAAATTAATTCTTTAAAAATCCTACAATGTGATTTTCTGGATTTTTTTCTGATGAAAATTACAGGTCTCTCTCATTTTTTAAATGGGAGAACTTGCACAATTGGTGGCTGACTAAATACTTTTTTCCCCCACTGTATGCCTCGCATTTCAGGATGAAAAGACAAACATTTCAGGTGAAGGATAATCCACTTCTTACCTCCAAGACTGTGTTATGATCTATATGACCTTATTATTTTTATTGTGAGTATTAGGCTTATCATCATTGCTGATCACTGTTGTTGTGCTATGATATTGTAATATGTACTATTATATAATCGGAGGAGTATAGAAAAGTTTATGAAAGTGTCACTCCACAATGCAATAGCAAACTACATAAATATGTATAGTATTTTTATGTTACATTAATCAGTGTCTAGCACACCTTCCTAAGGAAATGATATGGACCAGAAGACATTGCAATACTAAAGGATATTTAGACAGACTTAAAGAAGTTCCAGATCTATACTTGTGCTCTTGTTATTTCGAGAAGGGTCTGTCTGCGGACTGCAAGACAGGGGCGTAACTTGAAGGGGGTGTAACTTGAACAAGGAGGCGTAACTTGAAGTTGTCCAAATCACACAGAACCACGCGAGATGTCAAAACGAGATGTTGTCGGGCTGCGTTTGAAACCGCATACTTTCTAAGTTATAAGCACTTAATTTCTTTAAGTACTTACTTACCGAGCGCTGTGAGAGTGTGCAGCCTGAAGTACAACCTGAATGCGTTAAGTATGAATGCGATTCGGATATCATCCGCTATGTTGACGTTATCATGTGACCTACGACGTTATAACAAGCGCAACAACTTAAAAGATATGAGTAACAGGTTTTCATCTAACTGTAAGTATCTTGATAATGATGAAACTTGCCCATTTTGTGGTCTTGTTGAAGAAACAGCTGCCCTTTTTTGTGATTGTAGTATAGCCAATATATTTTGGGTTGATTTAAGTTCTTATATTTTTAACTCCGCTAATGTGATCCAGTTTTATCCTTAAAGCATTTTTTAAAAATGTATTTTGAAAACCCAAAATCGTTATCTCTTGAATATCTTGTTAATTATTTGTGCAAAATGTTTTTATCCACAAGCAAAAGTGGCTTAAATCTCCTTTGTTTTATTCTTTTTCTAGTTGAATTTAACTCTCGTTTCATCCCTCAGGCTTCTAAAAAAATACATCATGATGAATTATTCAAAGATATTTAACCTGGTCACTGTGCTTTTTTTCCGTGTATATTATCTCATACTATGATGAACACATGCATTTTTGTTTTATCAGAATCAGAATAGCTTTATTACCAAGTATGTTTACACACACAAGGAATTTGACCTGACCACAGGAGCTTCCAGTGCAGAAGAAAGTACAGACATAGTGCAGACATACATGATAGTGCAGACATACATAGGAATAACACAGTAGGGATGCAATATAACACTAATATAATATATGCCATTATGATTGTTCATTGTTAGATACAACCATCTTTCCCTGATTTTTTATGTAATTATAAGTTCGGCAATAATAATAATAAAAAAGAGGGGCAGGTGCACTAACACCTCATAGCATCACTAACTCAACAATCTAGTATGGTTTTCCTCAGCATTTGCAGTATCTGCACAAAGGATACGTCGGGCAGCTGCTCGAAGATCTCGCCTTTGGAGAAGACTGTTGATTTTATACTTTAAAAATTTAAGTATTACTATTTAAACATTAAGATTACCCCAGAATGAATTGCATCGTTTGCCCACCCCAACACTTACATGCAATAATAATGATAAATGCTAACCAATAATTCCTTTTTTTTTTAAACTTAAAATGAAAAAATGTATACTTTTTTTGTCGTGAATCATGTATTTACAGATGGTGAACCCCACATCCTACTGCCATCTCAACACAGCTGAGACAGTTCTGCTGCTGCGCTGTGCTTCACAATCTCGCTCTTCTCAATGGGGACATCGTTGAGCAAGAGGATGAGGAAGACCATGATGACGGCTCTCTGAACCACACAACCTAGAAGCAAGAGCAGGGGAACACATGCGGGACAATCTGGCTGCCACTGTGTCTGCTCCAAACATCTGTGTGTCTGCTCTCCATGAGCACGACTAGCTGTAAAACGTTTAAACGGAGTTACACATTTTACAGTTCATGCTGTCAGCTTTCCATTTCTTGCCAAATTTCATGTTTACAATTACATGCATTTTTTTTTTTTTGGAGCTTTATTACTTTTGTAGTGGGCTAAACCACTGAAGTGGTGAGCAGAAGCTTGCTGGTTCAAAAGCACCAGTATGTCCCGGAGCAATCCAGGTCATTCCAGGGGATTGTAGGTCCCTGTAATAAGAGCACTGTAAATCATTTTGGATAAAAGCTTCATGACATTTTTTGATGATGCTTTTGAAGCTTCTGAAAGTCAGCCTTCATTGTATGAACAGAAACCAGCAGAACAAACTTGACCAAACTCACATCCTCAGTGTCTTTTGGTGTTTCTCTAGATGCTCCAGCTGGCTCTGGGGTCACTGAGGATGAAGAGATCACAGCAACATCTGGCCCAGATGAGACAGTAAGAGGTGGAGTGATGGAGCGTCTCATCCGCAGCACTGGACCATTTCCAGGATGCTGCTGTGAGCTTCCCATCCTCACTGCTCACACCAGTCTGCAGACATTTCAGATCCTGCAAAGATGCACAAACACAATACAAAAGCAATTATTTTAACAGCATAATGTCATCTGATTTCTGTATTGGAAGTAACAAAATTATCTTATATTTTTGTTTCAGGTTTTCCCTTTTTTTCACAAATGCCGCAGTCACCTTGCCTTGCAGGTCCTGCTCCACCACAAAAGCTCTGCAGCAAATGCACAGACATCAAGAATCAGAAAAGTGCTGTAATAGTTGTTTGAAATTACAATAATTAATATAAACTACAACGTAAGATTTTAAATATGTTTATATAGCATTCCTTCATCAGTCAGTCTGCAGCGGATAAACACACGTGTGTCTCATCTGTCCCTGTAACATCCAGATAAGAGTCAAGTCACCTCAGTGATTTATCTGCTCAATACTGCATTTACATGTTGAAGAGGTTGCTGATGTAACTCGCTTTTTATTCAACACAAATGTTCCTTAAATTATCAATATTACAAATGGACAAATAAAATAGATAACTTATGTTTAGTTACTTTATGTAGATTTGTTTTCTTACATGACTTACATTCATCTAAAACAGTGTTGACAGAGAATTCTACATAACAGCACACATACTGTTTACAGATGCCTGTTTCATGTCTATTAGATATGCTCATCTGCAATACTAATCCAAGATTATCCTGTCAGATGTTAAATAGACATTTAGTAATTGTCTTTAAATAAATTCTTTAAAAATCCTACAATGTGATTTTCTGGATTTTTTTTTCTCATTTTGTCTCTCATAGTTGAGGTATACCTATGATGAAAATTACAGGCCTCTCTCATCTTTTTAAGTGGGAGAACTTGCACAATTGGTGGCTGACTAAATACTTTTTTGCCCCACTGTATATATGGCTCATGTAAATCCACTTTTGAGATGTATGTGTACTTAATGGAGCTCCCCTGTTAGTTGTGCATTATAAAACGTGTTTTTACAGCAAAATAACAAATATTATGTAGGTCACAGACAGGGTTTAGATTAAACCGGGATTAGGCCATAGTTCAATTCGGATATTTAAGTAGCTTTTATAAACGTGCCTTGGATAAAAACACTACTGATGTGCATTTTGAGACAAATTTTTTTTTTTTTAAGATCAGCCAGTTCAAGTTGCTTTCAGTTAAAACAGCCCAGACATGCATTTTAGTCTGGGACTAGTCTTGACCAGCCTTGTCTGTGAAACCGGGGGATAGTGTCTTTACACCTTTTGCTTATATATTGCTTACTTTACACCTTAGTTTTAATAGATTATTAACTCAATAAACAATATCACTGTATGAAAATAACTTACACACTTAATTTTGAACGGTTATTTCGGAACAAAAAAAATTATATCACCGTTGTCTCTATACAAGCGGCCATCTTGCCAACAACATCTCGTTTTGACATCTCGCGTGGTTCTGTGTGATTTGGACAACTTCAAGTTATGCCTCCTTGTTCAAGTTACGCCCCCTTCAAGTTACGCCCCTGTCTTGCAGTCCGCAGACAGACACACTTGGGTTAATTACATTGTGCTAGCGGTCTCTTTAATACCGCGTGGTTTACATACATGTTGCTGCTGATTGGGCCGACATGTTTGACAAACCCACCAAACAAGAGAAAACGCATCTCAAACCCCGTTGCACACCGTTTCCAGGAAACATGTTGTTCAAACCGGAAACCGTAGCAAACCGGTGCACACCGGTTTGAGCTTGAACTTGCCCCTGCCAAAACTCAAATGGAATCGCAATTCCTTTTGCATTTGAATTTCCGATGTCTACATGGAAAGCTGCCAATCAATAAGAGGGGGCGGGACTATACTAGGGGGCGTGTTTGTATTGGGAGGTGACATCACTCACAGACGACCGTGCCGAATCTTTGATCAATGGGGGTAATAGGTTAACGCTCCGCTAAAGGCAGCTACCAATCAGTTTCGTACCTGTGTGAACGAATAGACAGTGCAACCAAGTTGGCACAATACATAATTCTGTCTTTTTTATCCTAAAATGTAGCGATTATCCCCTGCTAACAGCCGGAGCCAAAACGGTACGCACAATAGGTCAATATTCACTATTAACCAAACTTTTCACCTGTCTCAGCATCTCTCACTGTTAGAATCCATAATAGAGAGCGTGTCACACCTGCCTCAAGACCTTTTACCGTTTGCACTCCACTTTTTTTTATTTATTGTTGTTGATTATCCCAAATGAACGCGCTTGTTTTGCTTCTTTACATATAGGCTATACTTGCTGTATGCCTTATAGGCCAATATAGGTACGATTCTGACGAATTGCGTTCGTACAGTTCACGTTCACGGGTTAATAAATCACTATGAATAAAGCATTTCCTGTTATTCCTGTTATTTGCAGAAAGGGTAGTTTCTCCCAACATTTAAAAGACATAATGCACAACAAACGAAAAAGAGGGAAAGGAATATGATTAGACCACGGACTCGAACTCCTGTCACTAAAGGCAACACTGTACAGCCGCAATGAACACAGACCACTGTATTACGGAAACGTGATACTTGAAATATAATGAAATTGTACAACTTGTGCACATAAGACAAAGAAAAAATCTAAATATCACATGATGAAATTCCAAATATTGGTCGCAATGTTGAAAAAAAATCAGGGTCCTTGAAGTGGATTGCCATTCAGATCGCCATTCTACTACACATGTCTGACCACCTACTTCATGCCATAGGTAAATCTACAGATAGGCTTGTGCTCATTTGTGAGTTAAGGCCGCGGAATGACAGTCTCAAAAGAATCCGCAAATACAAAAGCACGTGTAGACATTCTTAAGGCAGAACACTAATGCAAAGGACTCGCGATTTGTTGTGCATGAAATAACGGGTACAGATACAGTATTTGAGGATCAGTCTTTGAGCAAAGAAACAATTAATGCACTTGCATTTGCCTGGATTGCCATGTGCGCGCGTGTGGATCTCTCGCCTGCATTTGTGGGTTGTGTGCGCGTGTGGATCTCTCGCCTGCATTTGTGGATTGTGTGTGCGAGTGTGGATCTGTCGCATGCATTTGTGGATTGTGTGTGCACTGTTTTCACTCCATAATAGAGCCCAATGTCAGCTGCATAACAGAGATGAACTGGATTTGTGTGTTTGAGTACTTTTTGAACATTTCCAGCACATTTTATCCATGATATCCATGATAATATTAAAAACCGTGATAATTTTGATCGTGCTATGAAATTTTCATCTTTTCATCTTTCATCAAATTTTCACCGTTTCATCTCTAGTTAACAGACCTGTGCATATTGAACAAACTTACAGAGTAAAATTGGAACAATGCACAAATATGTCCATATTCCGATCTGGTTTGCTTATCATTTGTGACCTGAGCTTCACCAAAAGAATACATTTTAAGATTGTTGTAGGAACTTAAACATAATCGGTGCATTTTATCAGAATTATTTTTATTGATTTTACCACCATTTTTCACATCATTTGTCTTCACTACTTCACTACATAATAGTCTTTAAATAACACACAATTGAGCACACACAAGATGTTTCTGATCTACTCCAACATGTGAAACTGCAAGCTTTATTTACGAAAAAAAAAACAATTACACGTAAGAAGCATTTGCTACAACGTTTCTAGATCAGCCATAATGCTTAGATATGAGGAGGATATAACTTGAAGATAGAAGAGTTCATGAAAATCTCTTTGGCAGAAACCTCTAATATGTACATTGATGATATGTGATGCTATATTTCTATTTCAGATGTCAAAATTACAGTCTTTGTAAAACAACTTAACTTGTCTATTCCATGTATTCAAAAATATCTGCAATTTATTCAGGCTCTTGAGTATAATATTTTCACCATGATCATTATCTCCATTTGTTGCCCAATAAGCTTGGGAGACCCATGAACTTCCTGTACTGTTGTAGCAGCAAAACGCCATCCACATGTCAGAAGGAATGTTCACTCTTTCATTCAGAATATTGTTGCCAGGTTTAGCTCCTACCAGCACGTAGGCTGAGATTCTGTTGTTGTTTTTTTGGTCACGACAGTAATTGTCCATGATTTCTCTAGTTTGCTGTTCCATGCGTTTCCAGCTGCCGTTCCTTATGTTGTTCCTCTGTGGCACGCTATTGGTGAGTGTGAATGTGGATTCAGCAGTTTCTTTATCAGCTGCGTGACATACTGGAAATAGATGACCGGGACTCAAGTTTTGAGTGTCACTGTAGTAGTCACCCCTGCTAGCCTGATTGATGAACGGCACACTGATTTCATAACTTGAAGGTTCAAGCTGTAGGACAAATAATTGAAAGAAAAACAGTCAATAAACAAGAATGTCAGAAAAAATTAAATGAAGTATAGAATCATTTTTTTATAACCAAAAAAAAACCCACAACAAACCTCTATTAGTAACATTACCTGCGATTCGATCTTCCAATGAGTCTTTTTTTGGCTTTCGTATTTTTTTATTCTGATATATTGGTAAGCTGAGAAAACAGGGATCTTCTTTGTTGTATCATACAGTGTTGCAAACCGGTTGATATTGTTGCATTCTTGACAGATTATTTTGTTTAGTATCACCATTTACTGAAGTTTTCTACAACCTTAGACATCATGAAAAACCAAGCACCAACAGAAGAGAAACGCTCATAATAAACAGCCGCATCTTCACCTGTGTTCACGCAGAACTGAATCACAAATGTAAAAGTAAAGCTGACGTGTAGTTTTTCTTTTACACCTTTTGAGCTGTGAAATATTCAGCATCAAGACTTCTGTTTAAAATGTACATGCATATAAGAGATGTACTATAGGTCCCGTATTTGGTCACCAGTTTTACATCCGATTTGTTTTTTCTTTTTGCTTTGCCGGTTTTAATAACCATTTGTAATGTTATGTAGTATGTTTGTTTCTTGATTCCTTGTTAGTTGCTTTACTAAAAAAAAATCTGTTTTTCAATGACAGCCTTTCAAAAGTAACTGTATTTTGATTGAGTATTTTTTTCCCAAACAGCATAAGTTGCGAAGTAGATTTTATAGTAGATATTTTGGACATGCTTAAAGGCATGATATGGACTTATATTGTTCCTTGTCTACTGACTTTGACATCACAACTTAGGATAGATTCTAGTAAAGAGTATTAGGTGGCATCATGGCATCATTCAGATGAATGGGAACGCTAATGCATTAATTCTTGTAAAACACCTACATTGATTTTAAGTGACACATCATCATGTATGGTTTATTAGGATAGGTAATAACTGCCAGATGCAGAATGCCAGATTTTTATCTGATTCCAGAAACTTTGAACTGTTGCAGACTACAGTTAAAAGTATGGAAGCTTACTTCTGCCACAAAATAAAAAAAAAAAACATAAAAAGGTAACAGCAACTTTTTATCTTACAGTCTGACTTTTTTTTCTCACAATTGGGAGTGGTGGGCAGTCGTGGCCTAGAGAGTCAGATGCGGGTTCCAGTCTCAGTACCAGCAGGAGTTGTAGGTCGGGGGAGTTAATGTACAGCTCTTTTCACTTTGAACTGTTGCAGACTACAGTTAAAAGTATGGAAGCTTACTTCTGCCACAAAATTAAAAAAAAAAAACATAAAAAGGTAACAGCAACTTTTTATCTTACAGTCTGACTTTTTTTTCTCACAATTGGGAGTGGTGGGCAGTCGTGGCCTAGAGAGTCAGATGCATCCTCAATACCACAACTGAGGTGCCCTTGAGCAAGGCACCGAAGCCCCAACTTCTCCCCGGGGCTCTGGAGCAAATGGCTGCCCATTCTGGGTGTGTTCACAGTGTGTGTCTGTGTTTGTTCATTACTCACTGCTGTGTGTGTGCACATGGTTGGGTTAAACACAGAGCACAAATTCCGGGTATGGGTTAAATGTCATGACTTTATTTCTCAGTTGACAGTTTCTCAGACCTTTTTTCTTGAAATTCTGAGTTTACATCTCACTATTCTGAGAGATGAAAAATAAAATGAAAAATAATTGCCACTTTTTATCTCACAATTCGGACTTTTTTTCTTCGCTCAATTTTGAGTTTATATCCCACAATTGTTTTTTGTGTGATATAAAAGTTGCAATTATCTTCTTTTTTTATCTCATGACAGAAACAAGCTTCTAAGTAAATGATTGTGTTTGTGTGAAGTACTGTATTGAGATTTCTACACCCCAACACTCCTCATTTCCTTTAGACAGTGAAATGACTCTGATTTGCCAACATTTGCATAAGCTTTATTAGAAAAAAAGACTCTGGGGTTCAGACATATTTTTCAAAGCACTGTATTTTTTTTTAAGTATATATGCTAAAACTAACCTGCTAGTTAAAAACAGGATAGTATAATGCCAAGTTAGAATTTCAGAAGAGTTAAAAGAATTTCAGATCTCTAATCCTACAAACAGAATAAATGATAATTCAGTGATTTTTGGATCCTTCTGCTACTTTCAGTGGGTTGTACGCTTTTTTGTACAGTTGTTATTAAACAGCATTACTTTTTTCTTCCATGTTTGACTCAGAAATTCCTGTAAGTCCTGCAGGCTCTTTTTACTGATAGTTTTGCCTTTATTGATGTGTTCTCCAACATTTTGGGCCCAATAAGCTTGTGAGAGCCATGAGTTTCCTGTTCTGTTGTAGCAGCAAAATGCCATCCACATGTAAGAGGGAATGTTCACTCTCTCATTCAGTTTAGTATCACCAGGTATCGCTCCAGTCAGCATATAGGCTAAAACTCTATTATTATCATTATCATCATAGCAATACTTATTCATGGTCTCATTAATCTCATTTTCCATGCGATTCCAACTGCCGGAATTAAAGCTGATCTTCTGTGGCACAATGTTGGTCAGTGTGAATGTAGATTCAGCAGTGAGATTGTCAGGTGCATAGCTGCAGGGAAACAAGTGACCGCGATTCACTCTTTCACGGATATTGAAGTAGTCTTCGCTGATTGCCTGATTTGCATATGGCACAGTCATGTCATCAACAGGAGGATCGAGCTGCAGAACAAATATTTAAAAGAGAAGCACTTGTTAAAAATCAATAAGAAAAGAACCTTGTTAATTAATGCAATAGTTCACTCAAAAATGTAAAATTGATCAAACTCCTCAGCATTTCGTTCCAAACCTGTATAGTTTGAAGTTCTTCTGCAGACAAAATTAAAATGTTGGAAGAACCTTTAATTAGTTCTTTTCCATGCAATTTAAGGACCCAAAATGGAAATTCACCCTCATGCCATCCAAGATGTAGATGAGTTTGTTTCTTCATCAGATTTGGAGAAATGTAGCATTGCATCACTTGCTCACCAATAGATCCTCTGCAGTGACTGGGTGCCGTCAGAATGAGAGTCCAAACAGCTGATTAAAAACAATAATGCATTACTTGGAATACTTGTGGATTATTGTGATGTTTTTATCAGCTGTTTGGACTCCCATTCTGACGGCACCCATTCACTGCAGAGGATCAGCTGGTAAGAGAGTGATGTAATGCTACATTTATCCAAATCTGTTTCTATAAAGAAATTCTTGGATGGCCTGAGGATGAGTAAACTTTTAGCTAATTTCATTTTTGGGTGAACTATTTCTTTAACATCTGTCCTAAGAGTCCTATATTCCATGTCTTCTGAAGCCGTGCAATAGGTTTTTGTGTGGAATCGGCTGAAAATTCTGAGAGAGTGAGTGTGAGTGAGAGAGAGAAAGAGAAGGTTTAAAACATGTCTGTGAACTGTTCATTTAAGACACTAAATTGTTAGAGAAGTGAAATCAGCACCGAATAGCAGATTTGAACATTTCTGACGTGGAACTACAATGATTAAAAGGAAGCAGGTGAAGGACAGTCAATATAACACTTATGGAAAAATGTAAACCAAGACAACAATGAATTACTGTCTGTATTATCAGCACATGTAGTATATGTAGTAAAAATCTCTGGCAATACATCCGAAACATAAATATGTTCTCTGAATCATAGAAAAACAAAGAAACTGCTATGAAGCTGATCACCTGAGACTCAACCATCCATGGAATCCTTGGTCTTCTGAACCATGATGTACTTTGCCCAGTATATTTGTAAGCCGAGAAAATAGGAATCCTGTTTGCTGTGTCATAGAATGTTGCAAATCTGTACACATTCCGATATTTTTGACAGATTTCTTTGTAATTATTTTCCAGAGAGCGTGAATCCAGGATGCCAGGAATCACCGGAGGCTGTTCTTTGTAGAAAAACTCTCTACATTTAGTGAATGCTCTTACAATTTCGGGCATGGCTGATGGAAAGATCAAGGCCAGCAGTACAGTGAGGACGCTCACAATATAGAGCCGCATCTTTATGCAGAACTGAAACTCGAAATAAACCAGAAGTGATTCGAAAATGAAGGATAATTTTTTTTAATGACTTCGTTTGCAGAAAGTCTCGCAAGTCAAACAGCCTCTGTTCTTGCACGCTTAAATAATTTACCAGCAGAATTGATCTTTAACACAGATGTGCACACATCTACCCCTGTGAACCCACAGACTTTAAAATAGAGCTTGAGTGTTAGTTTTCTTTCACACATCTCCAACATGCCACATATTTATTCTCCAATTTGAGTCAGCACTACTTAGAATTCACCCAAGCCCTAAAGTTAAGATTTGATTTTAAGTGACGTGATTATGTATTTTGCACTATTTCTGTAGTATTTTAGTATCTTGCAATTTTGTTTCTCATCGTGATACTCCATATAATGCAAATATTTATGCTGCCACCATATCTTGAAGGCTGTGAAACTCATTTGCATATTCAAAGAACAATTTAAACCGTATTTTAAAAGTTTTCAGTTTAGCTTTCACAAAAATGAGTTTCAAAATGAAGTAATGAGAGGCAAGGGTTAGGTTATTTAGTTGTGATAAACCTGAACAGATGTTTTTTGGGTCCTCCTAGGAGCTTGGCAGTACAAGATCACGGTCTATTTCTTTTTGCATGGTAAAGAGCAGCTGTTGTGACCTTCAGTGCTGTTCTTATGGACTTTGCTTTTACCTGTGTCCCATCTTAGTCTTTTTGCTCCATATCAAAGCGTGACCATATTGAGAGCAATGATATGAGCATGTTTGATGTGACATGCTTAACAGATAAATAACACTATACTGTCACGGAACAGAGAACAGAGGTCACAGGTAAGTGGGTTCAGCAGATTTATTGATACTGGGATCAGAAACGGAAATCAGGCAAGTTCAGAATTCAACATAACACCATAACTTAATGAAGTAACTGGGAAAGTAAACGATCTTTCTTCATCCACAGGAAAGGCTTCATAGAACTCAGGCACAAACTCAGGTGAAGTCCTGAAGAAATTTCATTGGATTTATCTCAGAATAACTTGGTTCAATAATCTCACTCCAGGTTCGAGGGCTCAGAGAGCAGACAGACAGAGGATTCTCTGGAAGGTGGATCTGGACATGGTGATTTAGGGCAGTAGAGCTGGTGGTAAGGAGTAGGGAACTATATTCCACAACATGAAGGAAATACCAACAACAAGACCACACAATAAGGGAGTGAAGGGTGATTGCTTTTATATGGGAGATGATGAGGTGAATGGTGGCAGGTGTGCTGATTGGGGATCAGGTGCAGGTGTGAAGCAGGCGGGATGCTGGGAAATGAAGATGATTGAAGAGGAATGATTCCTTAATGAAGTATGGTGACTGAGCTGGTGACTGGCTGGCGATTGGGATGGTGACTGAGCTGGTGACTGGCTGACAACTACAGAGTACTTCCTGCATGCTTGAGTGTCTTCCTTCAGCCAATCCTTATAAAACCTAATTATGTATAATTGTCAAATTAAAAAGGAGCCGGGTCAAATGATTTTGACTTAACATAAAAATTGTTGGGTGGCTTAACCTCAACTTGCCATTGAGCTGTGTCAGGGAGAGGCCAGTGAGTGTTTTTTGTTTGTTTGTTTGTTTGTTTGTTTGTTTTACACCTGTAAGTATTTTTTTTGAGCTACATGTGTATCAAACATTAAAATAAAAACGTTAAAACAATTTCATTAAAATAATTCTATAAAGGTAAGCAAACAGGAGCGTAAAAATATTGAAAAATAAAGGACTAACAATTACAAAAGGCTAAAAACACTGAACAAACAAATAAAAATGGGCGAACAATAAATAAAGAAAAAAAAACACTTTGTATATGCTTGTGTTAGCCACGCAAACAACCGAGGCAGTTGTAAACCACTGTATATTAAAATGTATACCAATTAAGTTACTGAATATTTGACTAATATAATCAATTAAAAGCATGAATATAATTCTAGAAAAAGCATTAAATTATCCCAATTACATTTGTGGTATTAATTATTATCTTGCGTATTTTACACTGAATGTAACCAGATAATATATAAAAACTATGGATGCATGGGCTAATATCTTTCAAGTGTTTTTCATAAATGTATCATTACCGATTAAAAAAAAATCATTACATATTTCTTCTATTTAAGAATAAGGAATAATGAAAAAGGAGCCGGGTCAAATGATTTTGACTTAACATAAAAATTGTTGGGTGGCTTAACCTCAACTTGCCATTGAGCTGTGTCAGGGAGAGGCCAGTGAGTGTTTTTGTTTGTTTGTTTGTTTGTTTGTTTTACACCTGTAAGTATTTTTTTTGAGCTACATGTGTATCAAACATTAAAATAAAAACGTTAAAACAATTTCATTAAAATAATTCTATAAAGGTAAGCAAACAGGAGCGTAAAAATATTGAAAAATAAAGGACTAACAATTACAAAAGGCTAAAAACACTGAACAAACAAATAAAAATGGGCGAACAATAAATAAAGAAAAAAAACACTTTGTATGTGCTTGTGTTAGCCACGCAAACAACCTAGGCAGTTGTAAACCACTGTATATTAAAATGTATACCAATTAAGTTACTGAATATTTGACTAATATAATCAATTAAAAGCATGAATATAATTCTAGAAAAAGCATTAAATTATCCCAATTACATTTGTGGGATTAATTATTATCTTGCGTATTTTACACTGAATGTAACCAGATATGATATACAAACTATGGATACATGGGCTAATATCTTTCAAGTGTTTTTCATAAATGTATCATTACAGATTAAAAAAAAATCATTACATATTTCTTCTATTTAAGAATAAGGAATAAGGAATAATGACCCCTTTGCTAGAAATCGTGTTCTGGGGCGACGAAGGGGTGCCCCTAGGTAGAAATTGCATTTGGGCTCAGTCTCCCTTGTCGGGCCCTTGGAATCGTCTTAACTTTTCCCCCGTTATGGTGCCTTTGGTCATTGGTAAGAAAAACACATTCACTCACTCATATTAGCTTAAGGAGTTATGACTGGAGTCCAGTTGTGTTAGCTTCATGGAAATGAACTTTTGTGGATTTTACATGATAGCCTGTTACTATACTTATTACTTGGAGGTACTTTCTAAGTGACTTTCTAAAGCAATGTCTAAGTTGTAATACTGTTGTAATTGCGTCCTCTTGTGGCGAGCAAAAAGAATAACACGAATGTGACGGGACAGACACAGGCTACAGGCTAAATCTTAAATGTTCTAATGAACTGAATAGCCATTTGATTGAATACAGCACTGAACAGTTTTTTTGTTTAACATCTGTAACTGTGTGTGTGTGTGTGTGTGTGTGTGTGTGTGTGTGTCTTATATGTATCAAATGTTGAAACATTTCACCCACACTTATGTTTCAAATTGTTTAATACAAGTTAAAATTTAGTTTACTCATAAACTGTGAAAATTATACTCTAGAGTGCTACTATTTTAAGTATTTAAAAAATAAATAAATATAGGAACTACTTTATTTTAACAGAAAACACGGTGCTATACTGTATATGTTTATATATATTATAAACACGTTATATCTGCACTGTTTGTTATTCCACCGGTTTGCACTCTATCTGCATGTGCCTTGCACACTTTGTTTTTTTCTTCTTTTTTACAATGTCCTTATTTGTATAGTTGTATTTTTTTATGTATTTAAACTGTATTTATCTGTACTTTTACGTTCTACTGTTAGTGTTTAGTGTTAACTGTATGCACCAAGGGTCTGAGAGTAACGCAATTTCAATTCTCTGTATGTGTGTGCTGTACATGTGGCAGAATTGACAATAAAGCTGACTTTGACTTTGACCTTTTGACTAAACAGTCTGTGGGTTTGCTCTCCAACACTTGTGGCAGTATTTGAAAATATATTTCGTGTAAAAGCAATAGGAAATACTTGATGTTTACATACGAAATCCATAGGCAATAAACAAACAAAATCAATCCATTATTTACACACTGTACAATCTAATTAATTAACCTTACTTAAAAAAGCATGCAAACTGATTGCTTAAACAAACAAAGAAATTGCTGAATAAAGTCAATATTTTAGTTTTCTCTGCACACAAAAAGTATTCTCGTAGTTTCATCAAATTAAGGTTGAACCACTGCTGTCACATGGACTATTTTAATGGTGTCCTGACTACCTTGATTTCTGGGCCCTGAACTTGGTAGTTGCAGGGCTGTCTATGAAAAGGTCAGAAAGCTCTCGGATTTAATCAGAAATATCTGAATTTGTGTTCTGAAGATGGACTAAGTGGCCTTATATGTTTGGAATGACATGAGGGTGAGTAATTAACAACAGAAGTGTCATTTTTGGGTATATAAAAAACCCAACTATCCCATTCCAAGCATTGAGGATAATATGCTTGATATTATGCTTAATATGCATAATATGCTAATATGCTCTTCTTCCCCTCTAGATCACAACCATTTTACCTTTAGGCTATGGTCTTATTTCTTTAATTTGGTTTTGGTGTCCACTCTTGACTTAATAGCTCTTAATCTCAATTGTACAACTCAAATGTACTGTAATACTAGTTTTATTATTCTACTCTATTCTATTCTATTCTATTTTTTGAAGTGTGGAATCAGAGATGTTTATCTGCACAAAAATATTGTGATCTTTCAGGCTTGTGCAACAAGCTTGTGTCTTTGGAAACATCATCGTCAGGAGAAATTTCTTTAAGAAGTCACACTTTAAACACATGTATATGTTGCATTCACAGTAGAACATATCAAGCTTAGAAAATGTCTAAAGATATTTGAGTCTTATTTAGTGGTAATACATTTTAAAGCAGTTTTTTTCCCTAAATTTCAGTTCCTAATGATAAAAATGTAAAATACAGCTTTTATTAAAAAAAAAAAAAAAAAAGATCTGTGTTGTTTTCAGCGGCAATTAACTTATAAAAAAAACAGCCTTTGCAATGACAGCATTTGTAGTTTTATGAAGGAATGAAATCTGAATTTTCGTGCATTGTCTTATTTGAACTATGCAGAAAACTGCACTGCTGAGGAAAAATCATTAACCTTGTTATTAGTTTCTCATTATTAGCCACTAACCTCACTATTGTCAGACAAACACACATGAAGCAAGTAGAGATTATCACATTTTATAATCTGATGAAACCTTTTTTAAGTGATTTAATCTTAGTAAAACTCTCAAGAAATTAAGTAGTGAGTAAGAAAGTAAACAGTTTTTGCAGTAGATGTGAAAGTTTTTAGAAACTTTTAGTTTGGGTCTATGTGGTCTGTGAAGTTTAGTTTTCAAAATACTTTTTTGCTGATGGACTAAGTTACTTTCTTATATGTGATCTCGTATGTGCATGAGATGTATTTGTTGACAGAGTTCTGGCTTGTTTCCTTTGTGTCATTTTCTTCTGGAGCTGTCCGTGGTGCTGCTTGTTTAACTGATGGACTCAAGATCCTGCTTCTGATAGATGATGATAACAAGACCCAAAGTAGTGCTGCATGTTAAAAATCATAAGTCTTAAGTCTTAAGTCGCTGGGGTATATTTGTAGCAATAGCCAAACAAAACATTGTATGGGACAAAATTATAGATTTTTCTTTTATGCCAAAAATCATTAGGATATTAAGTAAAGATCATGTTCCATGAAGATATTTTGTAAATTTCCTACTGTAAATATATCAAAACTTAATTTTTGATTACTAATATGCATTGCTAAGAACTTCATTTGGACAACTTTAAAGGTGATTTTCTCCTAGTATTTAGATTTTTTTTGCACCCTCAGATTCTAGATTTTCAAATAGTTGTATCTCGGCCAAATATTGTCTTATCCTAACAAACCATGGAAAGCTTATTTATTCAGCTCTCAGATGATGTATAAATCTAAATTTTGAGAAATTAACCCTCACGACTGCTTTTGTGGTCCAGGGTCACATTTTGGATTGAGCAATACATCTCTAATTCTCACCAAAGCTGCATTTATTTGATGAAAAACACAGTAAATACAGTAATATTGTGAAATATTGTTCAAATTTAAAATAGCTGATTTGTATTTGAATACATTTATTTCTGTGATGGTAAAGCTGAACTTTCAGCAGCACTAATCCAGCCATCAGAGTCACACGATCCTTCAGAGATCATTCTGATGTGCTGATTTTCTGCATTATCGGTGTCGAAAACAGTAGGCTACATTAACAATATAATATATTCATTATTTGCGATACTGTAGCAAGCAGCAATGGGCCATAGAACAAGACATGGCTGTTTAGCATGTGGTCAGTTAGATCTGTAGGTAGATGCTGTAACTACACTATTCTACAGTCAAAAGGCATCTTTCCTCATTGACAACCTTTCCCTTTCTCAGTATATATACAACATAGGCTACAACAGCAAAAAAGCAGTTTTATGTTGTTCTGAACTCAACTCTTTTCCATCATGATTGTAAACTGTGCCATAATGTCGTTGCATGAATAAACACCAAGTCAAGGTCAAGGTAAGGTTTTTAATATAGGCTAGATGAGTGCTGACCAAAGTGCTGCACAACAGACAAAACATGACGTATCACTCTCCAAAGAAAGCTATATAAAAAGAGAATACAATTTACAGAACATCCAACAAATATAAAACATACACTCTACTAAACAAATGATGTACTGTATAAGCCTGAGAACATAAATATGTTTTAAGACATGATTATTATGTTGATAACGGGCCAACCTAATAGTCAGGGAGGTAAGGTGTTCCAAAGCTTTGGAGACTGAACTGAGAAAGCTCTGTCATCTTTCGGTATTAATGGAGATTTTGGAACAGTCAGTAACAACTGAGAAGAGGATCTGAGCGCTCTCTGGGAAGAAGAAGGATGAAGAAGATCTGAGATGTAGGTTGTCACTAGAGGGCAACAAAAGCATGCACAAAATGAGCTGTGAGCCCTCAGAAATCTGTCCACGTGTTAAGGTAATAAATTAACTTCTAAAACAATAGATAGTGTATTGTACTCGTTTTGAAAGGATGACTTAAAAATAAAGCATAAATGAGTCATACTTAAGTGACTAAACGTAATATGCCATACATTCACCTACTAGCTGCACACATTGACATCAAAACATGAGCTTACTGGTGACCACAGAGTTTATTTGAGATGTTTGGAATTATTAAGATCTGTACTGGGTTACATTGTGACCAAAGTGTGTTTTCAACGTTATAAGTATTAAGATTAAGGCATTTATACTCATATGCAACTACAAATTATTTTGCTTGTTAGCTACACATTTGGAAATAGTCTATTAGAGATGCTACTGACCATCAGTAAGTTTACATTCAATTCAATTCAATTAAAAAACTTTATTTGTCCCCGGGGGGCAATTTAAAGGCATGTTGAGCAGCATGTCAAGAAAAACAACACTTTTATAAACAAATATATAAATGTATACATTTAAATAAATGTATACAATTAAAAAGACTATTCCTAGAGAATGTAAACATGTAACTGTATAAATAAAGTGGATAAAGTGCAGGCAGGAAATTGTAAACAGGAGTTGTAGATTTACAGAAACTATGTATTTATAGAATTATTGCAATGATAGTGGTAAATAATAATAATTATTCATATAATAATTATTATTATAATTATTAATAAATAATAACAATAAATAACAGCGGAGGTAGTTTGGAAATGAAAAAACTGTACAGTTGGAGGGAGTCCTAAAGGTGCATGATGAAAATTTAAGGGGAAGAGTCCTCAGTTAGGAGTCAAAGTTTTTACATCACTTTCACCATGTTCAACACAATTTGTCACTTGTTTTGCTGTCCTTCGGGCTGGCGTGAAAGTGTGTGTGATTATTAGGTACCCGGATCCTGATCATGATCTTTATCTCCTGAGTTTCACTAAACCGCATGGCAGGAACAGGAGGGATTCATCAGAGGTCAAAGTCATTAACCTTACTGCTGAAACACACACTAGGAGTGTGAGCCAACATGGCATTTTCTACACCAAACACACCATAGGATCACATACCAAAACACTCTGTCAACACTGCGCACACACACACACACACACGTTGTGTTTCCATGTTTTATGGGGACATTCCATAGGCGTAATGGTTTTTATACTGTACAAACTGTATGTGCTATTGCCCTACACCAACCCTACCCCTAAACCTACCCCTTACAGGAAACTTTGTGCATTTTTACTTTCTCCAAAAAACTCATTCTGTATGATTTATAAGCTTGTTTCCTTATGGGGACTTCAAAAATGTCCCCACAAGGTCAAAATTTACTAGTATTACTATCCTTGTGGGGACATTTGGTCCCCATAACGTGATAAATACCAGGCACACACACACACACACACCTTCCTGCTGCTGCTTCAGTCTCTCAGGATCTTGTATTTGCATTAGTCTGAATTCAATCAAAAATTCAATCAAGGAGTTTTCTCTGTAACATTTGCAAAGACATATATGTTTGTTTATTTTGTCTGCTTTGTTTTCTGTTTCTGAAACACTTTGCAGTCACAGCAATGCATTCACACTGTAGCCACTTAAGTGTTTGATTTCAGTCTATTTAGTCAGAAAGGGATGTTTAAAATGTATTTATTCAGGAATATGATGTGCTGTTAGTTTACATTTGGATTTTTCAGTATTTGTTTTTCATCCAGAGTGACAGACACAAAGTAGTTTCACATTCTGAAATGATAAAATCAGATTAATCAGATTAATCTTAATCTTTAATCTTAATTTTGTCTCCTAGGTTTTGATGAACTTTGCAACATTGACACTGTTATTGAACTGTGCTGAATCAACATTGAACTGAACTAAGCTGAATAATGCCACTATTATATTCTGTATCTGTAGAGCTGCTTTACAGCAGATTTAAAGCGGAATTTTGCAACATTAACTTAAATAAATGTGATTTGATTTCAGTCTCCGCTAGAGTTTAGGGAGAGATCTCAAACATTTCCTATCAAATTCTTTCAAGCTAAAATGATCTGAGCTGCTATCCAAATCAATTGTATAGATTTATAGTACTATTTTACTATTTTTATCAGGGTTATTATGGTTAACTAAAAACTTTAAAAATAATTACATCAAATAAAATAAGCATTAACTGAAATAATATACATATATTATTTTCATTATTGACACATTTTCATTTAGTTTAAGTTGAAATATTAAAATAACATAAAACTAATAAAAATGACAAAAACACAAAACAAAATAACTTTAACTAAAATGAAAATATAAAAACAAAATACTGATAGTATAGTAATTATACTAAACTTATTTATTTTTATTGCTGTACTTATTTTATTTTACTTTTTAATTAAATTTATTTGATTTAGATTAGCCAAACTTGGGCTTAAATATAATTGACATCTCCATTAATTCTTCTGAGCTTTAGAAGCACAAACTCTTAGCAATAACTCCAGCATGCAGTTTCAAAAGTTATTTGGAAGGGATGTGTTTCATTTATTTACTGTTAGGCTCTTTCAGATCTCTTATGTTGATCCAGTAAAAGCCAGTCGAGGGAGGGTTTGTTTTGAGGAGCTTTGAGGCTTTCCATGTCAGCGAGAAGAAAGTGTGTTGCTCAGAATGTCAAAGCCATGTTTTCTGCTAAAGCTTAGCCACCAGGGTTGACCTTTGACCTTACACCTCTGCCCTCCAACCTTGCACACCTCTGTCCACGCGTTAGAGAGATCGACTGTCAGGCGGAACCTTCCGGAACGCTCCGATTCCTCGCTCTGATTGGCCAGGGATGTTGCCAGTTAAGCCCGTGGAGCTAGAGGAGGATCAAATGAAAGAGAAACTGAGAGATGGAATAAAAATCAGATTAGTCTGGAGGAAAAGATTAGAATAACTCGATTTTAGTAGCGTTTGCCCATACAGAAGTCGCCACCATGAGGTTAAGGTGTTGTAGATGGTTGGTGTGTTGCTGCTAAAGCATTTTTAGTTCATTTGCATGCAGTTTCATATTTTAGACAGGACTTGGGTTAAGTTGCAAGCAAAGGCTTACTACTTAAGCTTATTTGCGAATAAATTCCTAACCCTAAGTGTGCAAAATAGTAAATTATTTGTGCAAATCAGCAGAAAGCCACTGAAATGCTCTTCCTTTCCTGTTAATGCTGACGTTAGTGAAAAAATGGGGAAACTTGCAGATTCATTTAAGCCAATAATGTTTAACGCCCATTACAGGACTTGATGCTGCATTTATACTCTTCTGATTCACTTTTTTTTTTACAAATTTGACCTCACCAAGAAACATATTATTCCTCTAGAAGAATAAAACCAAGCAATTCAATGGGTTATTATTTCTAAACAACATGGAAGATGTCGTAATGGAGATTTAGAATAAGCACAGATAATTCTTAGAAGACATACAGAAGTATATAGGTATTTTTAAAAATACCTGCAATCCCTGCCGGTACGAGACTCAAACCCACAACCTTTGGGTTACTAGTCCGACTCTCTAAGCATTAGGCAACGACTTCCCCTAATGCTGATGTTAGTGGAAAAATTGGAAATTGGTTGAAGATTTATTCAAGCCCACAGTTTTTTTAACACCCATTCAACATACAGGGCATGATAATGCATTTATGCTCTTCTGATTAAGAAGCACTTGAGCTTTGTAAGAAACATACAATTCCTGTCTATAAGCAATTTCAGTGAGTTACTTGGAAAGATACTGTAATATTTACTTAACTTTTCTAAGCGGTTGGATTTTGTACATAATAAAATGGATGCAACCAGTTGCCAGCATTTGTAATTTTCATTTAGCTTAAGTTTTTATCTACTATTTATATTTTATTATATTTCATCTGTGTTTTAAATAGTTTCAGTTTTAGTTAATGAGCTGTCTGTGTTGCATGAAGAAGAAATGTAGACAGGCCGATGGAGGACCCAGACAGGCCCAGGCCTCTGCCAGCGTTATGCCACATATGCATGAAAAAACAAGCCATTATCTTCAAAAGCCATCGCTTGGTGACTCACAACACGGCCAGGGACCTCACTGCTCTGCAGACATGCTGCATTCCAGTGCTCATTCCACACAGTACAATAACTTCCTGGAATTCTTCGAAGCCTGGCCGACGGAGCCAGGGCACTTCCTGTTGTCCTTGTTGTAGCACTTCCTGCACGGCCAGTGCGATCTGGTTCTGTTGCTATGGTAAGGAGCAAACACCTCCAGCCGGTTTATGCCAGAGCGTTTGGTCTTAAAGCAAACATCCAGTGCATGACAAATGTTAGAGCTGTACCAGGTGACATTAAACAGGATGATAAATCCAGTAACCACTGTCACTGAATGTTTTCTCGAAGAAGACATCTTGTAAAAAGAGAATAAAAAACGATCATCTCTCACACTACTAACTGATTAATGTATTTTGATTTTGTGAGTGACACACTCCAGATTTACATTTATAATATATTTTAAAATGTAATTTATTCTTGTGATGCAAAGCTGAATTTTCAGCATCATTACTCCAGTCTTCAGTGTCACATGATCCTTCAGAAATCATTCTAATATGCTGATTTACTGCTCAAAAACATTTCTTATGATAACAGTTGTGCTGCTTCATATTTTTGTGAAAATCGTGATACATTTTTCAGAAATCCTTGAAGAACAGAAGGTTCAAAAGAATTTTTTTTTTCAAACAATGTGAAAGCCTTTGATGAATAGAAGGTTCAAAGAGATTTATTTGAAAGATCAATCTTTTGTGACATTATAAATGTTGATCAATTTAATACATCCTTGCTGAATGTCACATTCATTTCTTTAAAAGAAAAAAAAAACTTATTGGCCTTAAACTTTTGACCAGTGTATTAAATCAAACATGACTTAAACATCACAAATTAGATAAAATGGTTGAATATTTAATAATCGTCTCTTGACTGACGTCTAAATGCAACAAAGCATATGATTATCTTTATAAGCTTATCAACTTTTTGAAAGGAGTAGCTAACACTTGCATCCATTCAAACTGCAAATTCATCGGTCACTTGTAGAAACTCAACAGGTTGCATGATTTCTCTCCTGATTCAGACAAAATGACAAAATGACTAACTGAAGTTAAAAAATGTCTTAATTGATTTGTTTTACAAAAAACAAACAAACAAAAAAACACAGCTTTTGACATTAACTGATGGACTGCAGTCATGTGGATAACGTGTGGATTATTGTGATGGATTAATCTGACGGCACCCATTCACTGCACTGAGTACATTCTATTCCTTCAAGGACATTTTTGTTTACTTTTATATGATAAACAATTCTGAAACTGAGTCCTGAAACCAATCCAGCTGAAAACCACAGATCTATATAATTTTAGATACAGGATCATTTCAAACCCTCCTTCAGGCTAAGGTTTAAACCATGCGTCCTGAAACAAATCCAGCCGAGAACCAATGATCTATACAGTTTTAGATACAGGATCATTTTGAACTCTCCTTCAGGATAAGGTTTAAACACACACACACACACACACACACACACACAAAGTGATTGATAGCACCGGCTTGGATCAGACTGTTGACAAATCACTGTGAAGTTTGCCTTGGGCCTACAGAGAAATTCACAGGCATGATTAGGGTAAGTGTGCTTGTTTGATGTGTCTTTACATGTGGTTTGTTAATGCTTGCAAAAGCCACACGTATATATATGTGCAAGCGGTTTCTTAAATGCATGCATGTATTTGAGTGTGCATTGTACTTCAGTATGTGCGTGTAGATTGCAGCAGTATACACCAAACATGTATACTTGTATATCCAATGGGGGAAGTCGTGGCCTAATGGTTAGAGAGTCGGACTCATAACACAAAGGTTGTGGGTTCGAGTCTTGTAGGTGATTGTAGGTGGGGGGAGTGAATGTACAGCGCTCTCTCCCACCTTCAATACCATGACTGAGGTGCCCTTGAGCAAGGCACCGAACCTCCAACTGCTCCCCGGGCACCGCAGCATGCACTGGGTGTGTGTTCACGGTTTGTGTGTGCACTTTGGATGGGTAAATGCAGAGCACTAATTCCGAGTATGGGTCACCATACTTGGCCACATGTCACGTCACACTTACAAGCATTTATACAGGCTGATTTTGCATTCCAGCCAAATTGTTACGTCAAACTGTGCTAGAACATGTTCAGTGATTTTCATTTTGGAACTGAACTGCTTAACTCTCCTAAAATACTTCCTTAGATGAGAGAATCAGTTCAAACCTCATAATGCCAGATTATATTTCATGTAACTATGAATTGTTTCTACAGATCTCGCTTGTCTTCTGGCACATTCCTGCAAATATTATGTAATGCTCGAGCTGAACTCACGCCAGGATTATAGAGACCCTCTTTCCGCTGGACTAAAGCCATCACTCCAAACCACGCTGATGGCCCAGAAGATAACACACTGTGCAACATGGCAAAAAACATCTGGGTGGTTCTCATTTGAGGTGCTTTTTTCATTATATTGTAGTTTCTTTTTTCTTAGGATGCAAGTATTTAGTTCAAGACACTCATTCATGTTTTGGAACACATTTGAATCAGAATTTTCTGTTATAGAAGACAATGCACTGTCAGCTAGTCATTTGATATACCAGTAAAAAAACAAAAACAAAGAGCAAATGCCTTGTTGAATGTCATTGTGTGTTTGTGGTCTGGTGAGAGTCTCCCATCACTGTTCACTGATGCTGGCACATTTAGTAGTGTCTTGCTTTTCATAATCGCATACTTGTGGTTGACCTGCCATCTCTGAACCTGTGACAACAAGAAAAACAGACTCAAGTAAAGTAGTGCCATTTATGCCTACATTTTAAGTGCACTAAATACAAAAAGTATTTTGCATGCTTAAATATACAATAAAACATTTTATTTATAAACTTATAATATAAAAAGATCATATTTAACCTGATAGTGTATTTTTAATAATTCTTAAAAGAAGTTTGCATTTTGACATCCAGTAATAAAAGAAAAAGCATTATTAACACAATTATATAATGTGCATTGTTTTTTCCGTTTACACTAGATAGTCCTTTTACGGTATATTTTTAAACAAAAAAATCTGAATTATCTCCTTTTTGTTTTGCTGAATCTGTTGTTTTCCACATTTATTTTTAAATGTTTTATCAATTTATTCGTTTTTGCTAAATTTAGCTAAAAAGTTTACTAAACTTTTGAATAGTGTATTATATTATATTATATTATTTAGTTTAAATATATATATTTTATGCATAGTTTAAAAGAAGATTGCACATTTTCAGTCAAAGAAATTCTATTTAAATATTGTAAATTATATATTTAAATATATAAACATATTACATATATATATTATTTAAATATTAATTTATTTATTTCTCTTTTAAATGTTTTATTAGTTTATGATCAATGAGTATTATCAATGCATCCATGCTGAATAAAAATAAATAAAAAAATCTAATACATATTATAAAACTAGTTTATGCAATTTTATACATGCCCAGTCATGGAAGTTGAATATTTCTAGACAAAATATATTAACACTAAAACTTTGTGACGATATAATGTGCATTCTGTTTTTAAAAAATATTTTTAATCACAATAGGGGTTATTTACCTTGACAGATGCCTGCAAGGGAATTCAACAACTACTGAGGAAAATATGAGGGCCAGTTGTTGGTGCAAAAGTTACCATTACAGTGCCAGGTGTCCAGGCCAATAGCTTGCTAAAAACCAGCTGTAAGCAATCTGAGGTGATTTGTTGGTTTTAGCTGGTCTAATGAACATTAATACTGATGGTGAACTGTAAACGGATGCCAACAAACCTTGCACGCAGTTATGGATGCAACTCTTGTCAAGGTCTGAGAGCTGCTCGTAAGTTTAGTAAGCAGAGGTGAAATTAAGCCCTCATGAAAATAAGAGAAGAAAAAGTCCCCTGTCATCCATGGTGGAGCTTGGTTTCAGCGGATGATAATGGGTTGGAAAACATCCTCTCTTCTCTTCAGCTAACACTGTGTAAGCCTTGAGGGACGTGTTTCTACAGCCATGCAGTAAGCATGCTGGTAGAAATCTGACCTCAGCATTCCACCTGTTTGTTTATTTATTCTCACTTGGTTTATGCCTTGACATCGCAAGAATCTCCTTTCTGTTTTCCACAATCTGCTATAATAGTCCATGTTTTCATTTGTGACCCTGGACCACAAAACCAGTCATAAGGGTCAATTTTTTGAAATTGAAAGTTGAATAAATAAGATTTCCATTGATGTATGTTTGTTAGGATAGGACAATATTTGGCCGAGATACAACTATTTGAAAATCTGGAATCTTAGGGTGCAACAAAATCAAAATACTGAAAAAAATCACCTTTAGAGTTGTCCAAATGAAGCTCTTAGCAATGCATATTACTAATCAAAAATTAAGTTTTGATATATTTACAGTAAGAAATTTACAAAATATCTTCATGGAACATGATCTTTACTTAATATCCTAATGATTTTTGGCTTAAAAGAAAAATCAATAATTTTGACCCATACAATGTTTTTTTTTAGCTATTGTTAAAAATATACTCAAGCGACTTAAGACTGGTTTTGTGCTCCAGGGTCACATTTGTCTATAAAGCAGTTGCTCTGAAACAGTAATAACATTTATGTCCTTATTTTAGGTGCACTAAACAAAAAAGTGTATTGCAAGCTTAATATATAATAAAAAAAAGAATTATACACTTCTATTTATATTATATTATACACTTTTAGGAAACAGGAAGTGACATCATTGGCCTCTAAAGGAGCCATGTTGAAAAGCTGGTAAGGTTTACTTAGCTCTTATTTAAAATATGTGTTGTTTTCATGCTTGACAAGATTTCCCATGTCCACCTCATCACATAACTTAATCGAATTTGTTTATAGAACAGTCATATTGTTGGCTCAATTTCATATTGAAGCGAAACACTTGAAGACAGTGAGAGCAGTAGCCGTTTAGGTTTGGAATTTAGTGAAATTTGAAATTTAGTTAATTAATTAAATTTGTCTTTACAAGGCAATGTGCAATTATGTTATTCAGTTAGTTTACATATAGTCTGTGATGATGGGGTAAAGAAAAAGTATGGTGGTTATGTATAGTTTTTTTGTCCTTCACGAAGGCTGCATTTATTTGCCAAAATGACAGTAGCAGTAATATTTAGAAATATTACTACCGTACAAAATAACAGTTTCCTATTCATATATATTTTAAAATGTAATTTATAGCTGTGATTTAAAGCTGAATTTTCACCATCATTACTCCAGTCTTCAGTGTCACACGATCCTTCAGAAATATTGGAATATATGCTGATTTGCTGCTCAAGAAACATTTCTTATGATCAATGTTGAAAACTGTTGTCCTGCTTAATATATATTGAACGTTTCTTTGTTGAATAGGAAGTTCAAAAGAAATGTGTTTTTTGCAATAATGTAAAATCTAATAATGTATTTGTAATAATATTTTAATAAATTTTATGCATCCTTGACCCCCCCCCCAAAATTCTTGACAACTTTTAAATGGTGATATTATATTATATTATATTATATCAAATTATAAAAAGAAAAAAAGTATAAAATGTAAACAGGCCAACATCCAAATTAGTTTCTTTCTTCTGCATTTTTGCACTTTTGCACTTTTGCATTTCACTTTTCTCCATCCCTCGTGAACCGTGTGAGCAGATTTGTGAATGTGAGCTGCATGGCATGCAGGTATTTTTGATGAGCACATGTGCACCCTGTCTGATTCATTTGCTCTGTCCGATGTGACATGATGGGCAGCTCTCGCACGGTAATCCCATGTGGGTGTTCGTGACTTCACACTTTGTAAGAGCCGTCCCGCATACAGGCGAGAGTCATGCATGCGGCTCTCTGTGCAATAACTGTGAACTTTGCAGCATCCAGTCTCAATGGCGGGAGTCCAGGAATGAAGCGTGCAAAGAGATTGGCTTTCCGAATCCCCTATGCAACCAGACATGGGCTCAGCAAATATTTATACACCCTCGGGGTCTAAGACGCAAAATGTAACCTTTACCTCAGTTTCTGCCAAAAAACGAAAAGTGACGTGCTTGTCTACGGTTTCACAGTAGAGTGTAAAGTCTGAAGATGTTTCGCTCGGCATCTGGGCTCGCTTTCAAAACCACACTGCCACCCACTTTCCCCACTTCCAGTCAGTGCTGTTTGTGTCATCGCGACACGGAAACGGAGGGCACGTTATTCACATGGATGTGTGGTCATAGGTCATCCAGATTGACACGGATCTGGTTTTCGGTACTCTACTCTGTTCTGTCGGTCTTCTGCCTGGCACGTGTTCAGCGTACCGGGCTTGTTTTTATAGACGCCATTGCCTCTACATGTCTTTTCATAGAATCGAAATCTTGGAGAAACATTATGCAAGATCTCTCTGACCTCCTATTTTGCTCTGACATTATCTACATTGAATACTTACAAACAGCGCAATTTCATCTTTTACAGTACTAGTTGGTGAGTTGTCTGAATGAATAGTCAGTTTTAAAGAAGCTTTGTATACTTAAAGAAATTTAGGGGCCTGTGCATCACACACAGATGCTGATGGCATCTTCAAAATTGAAGTGCAGTATTTATTTTGAAATCTTTCATTTACAGACTCGTGTTGTGAATTAATGTGATGTTTTTAACAGCTATTTAAATTCTGACGGCACCCTTTCACTGCAGAGGATCCATTGGTGAGCAAGTAATAGCTTAGAATTTAATAAAGCTAAATTTCTCCAAATCCGTTCCCATGAAGAAACAAACTCATCTACATCTTGGATGACCAGAGGATGAATACATATCCAGCAAATCTTCATTTTTCATACATTTTTTGAACTATTCCTTCAATAAAATGATTTTAGAGAAATTGCATCTTTAAAGGCATCCCTTTAAAGCACCACTGAAATAAATTTCTTTAATTTGGTGTACTTAAAGATCTTGAAGATTTTTCTCATTTTTTGCTTGACCTGTTTGTTTTAATGGCTCAAATCCATGCCTTATGTAATGATGATCTCCTCAATTTTCAAAACAATTAAAACAGAAATGGCAGAAATCACAAGAATGCACTTTGGGTCACAGTATGCATGCAGATGTCAGACATGCAGCAATTTCTAGCTGTCATGAGTAGACTGTAAATGAGCTGTGGTTTGTCTGGGATCATTCGAGTAGACAGCTGATCCATTTTAACTTGTATCGGCCTGTTTGGAAATATACTTAACATGCACAGAACGTCACAATCACATTCTGTTCTTTCTCCTATTACAGGAAAAACTGTCCTCAGCAACATAACATCCCAAAACTACACAGCAGAGCTGTCACAAGTTTCAGAGATGGAGTGAGTTGCTTTTCTGGGCAAATGTGGATCACACAAACAGCCAAGAACAGAGAGGCAAACATGAGCATCAGGCAGGGGCATTGTTATTCTGTCGGTCGGAGGAGAACACGGTGTTAGTTTGGTCCAACCCTTTGGTTTTCCCGCATTTAGGCATAAATTCTGCAAGGCCACTTATTTGAAAGGTGATTTTGTGTTATTTGTCATGCTGTGCTCCAGCAAATTTGGAATAGTTTCATGGCTTTGGTGCTACAGATGTTACACTTAACATGTACCACAGATTTCATGTGTTGACGACAGACAGACAGACAGACAGACAGATAGACAGACAGATATGCGGTGTTGTTTATACAACAGATAGACAAATAGACGGATATTTAATCAAGTTGTAAAAATTGTATAATTTATGCAGTAGATGGATATTTAAACATTGTTAGATTTGTTTATACAATAGATTTTTTTCTCAGAATTGTGAGATACAAATTCGCAACTCTGAGAACATATCAGTCTTTTTGTCTCCTCAGAACTGGACTTTATTACTCGCAATTCTGGCTTTTTTTCAAGCAATTCTGACTTTATAACTCACAATTGTGAGTTTATATCTCACAATTCTGAGAAAATAAGTCAGAATTGCGAGATGTTAACTTGCAACTGTGAGGGAAAAAAGTCAGAATTGTGAGATAAAAAGTCACAATAACCTATTTTTTATTCAGTGGCGGAAACTGGCTTCCATGATAGATAGATAGATAGATAGATAGATAGATAGATAGATAGATAGATAGATAGATAGATAGATAGATATTTGAATTGTTTATAGTATGTATACTGAAATATTTTATAAAAAAAATATTTTTATATGATAGATAAATAGATATTTAAACATGGTTACATGTATACATTTATAACATTGTTTATATTATAGATAGATTGATTGATCGATTTATGAAATTTAATTTATGGATGGTTGTTTTGTGCATTTTACTAAGCCGTCCACCCTGTCTAAAAAGTCTTATTCCAGCAAAACTGTCAGTTCAACCACTCCTTAATGTTGTTCTTTTTTGAATGTGTTTGCTATCATGTGAAAAGAAGGGCGGACAGAGACCGTAGATACAGAGGTGGACCAGAATTGTACAAACTCACAAAAACAAGCCCTGCCCCACCCCTACAGGCACTGGCTCTCCATTGACCCTAATACCTGGCTTCTGTGCTGGCACGCGTCCAACGCCTCAAGACAGGACCATTTCTTGTGTGTCTGTATTTGTAGTGATTAATCTATAGTTGTGATGAGGGCAAGGCTGTGCACTTGGAGAGGCAGGTCTGGGCAATAATGTGGTTGTGTTTACACCAGGAGCATTACAGGAGCCCCATTAGCAGGTTAACATCTTGATGAGACAGTGTGTGGCCGGAGTTTATGAGGGAACTGAGAAAAAAAACACTGTTCGCCCCACTTATGTAAGATGCAGTTCCAAAGACTTGACCCTTTGCTCTCTTTTCCCATTCAGATCATAACTGAAAACTATTATTTTGACTTTCCAAATATTTGCTACAATTTTCCAAATTCATTTTGGCCTACTAGCATATCAAATCAATGTGTGCTTCTAGGAAAACAAGAAACAATATGGGATTTACCATGGTTTTGGAAAATACCGTTCATTGTTATGTATCTTGGCACACCTGCTTAAAGGGACAGCATATATAGTACCATTGATTAAAGGAACAGTTCACCCAAAAATTTACTCACCCTCAGGCCATCCAAGATGTAAATTAGTTTGTTTGTTCGTCATCACAGATTTGGAGAAATTTAGCATTACATAATTTTCTCACCAATGCAGTGAATGGGTGCCGTCAGAATGAGAGTCCAAAGAGCTGATGAAAGCATCACAGTAATCCACACAACTCCTACTCAATCATTTAATGTCTTGTGAAGTGAAAAGTTGTGTATTTGTAAAAAACAAATCCATCATTAAGGCATTGTACATTTAAATCATCACTTCTGGCCAAAATACAACTCCATAATCCATAATAATGCTTCTTTAAGTGCAAAAAGTCCACCTCCTATTGTCCTTTCACATCAAAATCCACCAACATGTTTAGTTTTAGACCGTTTTCTCTTGTAAAAGATGCGTGATCGGTGCATAGCCTATTTCTGTCCTGATTCAGACAAGATTACTTAAAGAAATATTATGTATAGAGGGCTTGTATTTTAGCGTGAAACCAATGGTTGGAAATTAAAAACGTCTTTATGATGGATTTAAACACGCAGATTTTTACTTAATAATACAGTATTTGATAGACTGGAGTTGTGTGGATTATTGTGATGTTTTTATCAGCTGTTTGAACTTTCATTCTGACGGCACCCATTCACTGTAGAGGATCTACTGGAGCTCACAAAAGGTCAATTTTTTAAGGTTTATAAGATATAGTTAAAAATTAATTTCCCTATGGAGAAAATGAATAGTTTATACTTCTGGATCGCGACTGTTGCATTCTACAGTATATAGCTGCATGGTGTGCTTTGTGTTGCATGATGACATAATCAAGTAGCGACTTCACACTGTTTTAAAAACCACTTAAATTCTATAACACAATTAGTTTAATTAACGAGCCAGGCTATTAATCAACACGCCAGGCTCTATTGATGGTGGTCATGCTATCTGACACATCTTGTGTTGTTTTTTAGGAATTATGAGTGTTCACATGGTTGAACAGACATGTCAGACTCTGAGTAAACTGTGAAGTGTTTCTCAAATGAGTTTTCCATTACACTGGAAACTACCAGCACTCGCCCGGGCTTTTGTGTGGTTTCTCGACTTGTCAAAAGAAACACTTTTCATCTGACACATCCTTATAGTTAATGGCATTCCAGAGTCAGTTAAAGGTGTGCTGGGATGGCTGTTATGGGCTTGTTTGTATCATTTTCCATCAGTTCTCCACCTTTTATTTGAAGTCAGGCTATGTTTGTTTTATTACCTGCATCTTTGGCTTTCCAGTCACTATTCTGTTGTTATCATTACAGTAACGGCTTCATTCAGCACGGCTCTTATCTGCGTCGCTGCAGAGGCCGGTTAGTGGTTCCTGTTATTGCCGTTTCATGTCACGGAGACCGATCATTGCACCCAGCTTGGCTGTGCTTTTTCACCATCGAACATTTCAGATTGTGTGCAGCGCCGCAGCAAAGAATTTCGATTGTTTGTTATTACAATGCCAGCCCATGGTAGGCCCAGCGTGCGTTGTTTTGACGTTCGAGAACAATCAGCGTTTGCAATAAAAGCAGACCCTGTCCTGCCCGTGCACACTGCGCTGGTCTTCCCAAATTGCTGGAAAACTTGAACCGGGTCCAATGTGTTTTTCCTGTAGCTGGAGAGTTTATATTGTGTTGGGAAGCAAGACAATATGGCCCATATGCTGTTGATATTACTAGTCGTAGGTTTGGTTAGAAACTAATCTGTGCGGTTTAGAAGAATATGTGACATAACAAGTTAATTGTTTTTAAATGGGTAGTTTCCGATGCTGTATTGTGTTTTTAACATCCCAAAAGAAATACAATCTTGTGTAATGATGATATTAAGATGATAATTAAGCAGTTATTACCAAAATTCCCATTCTATTGTAATGCCATGAATGAATAAACTAAAATTAGTTAAAATCTCATTACAATAATGTAAACAAAAATGCTGATATAATATTAAGGATATTATAAATTGCACTATTTATACAGCATAGTTGTATTACAGACTTTTTTATGAATAATTAGACCATTTTAGGACCATAAGGACAATATTTAAGCAGCTTTTTAACAACGTTTTAATTCTACTGCAATGCAATGAATGAAATAATTCAATGAATTAAATGAATAAGTGAATTAAACAAATAAATAAAACTCATTACAATAATGTAAACAAAATTGCTGACAAATTATGTAAATGAATGCAATATATTTATACATCATGGTTTTATTTGTTGTGATACCTTTAATTTATGCTGATTTAAATGGGATTCGGCTTTTTAGTGTAACAGTGTAAAACGATAAAAGTTAGTTTTAGTGTAAAACTAACTTAAATAGACAGATGCCACATTAGATTTGGGAGAGAAATTTTGCTTAATTAACCAAATAATAATGCTAATAAGGCTAGTAATAATAACAACAACAACAACAACAAAACCCTTAATGGACTTATAAATAGGCTGCATTTTCTATTTCAATTAAATAAGAGATGGTGAATGACTTCACTTTTAAGGAACTTGCATTGTTTTAATCAAATATATTATATATAATTATAAGCGAGTCATGTGTATATATAATTATATATCATTTAATTAATTAATTATTTTTTATTTTTATCCTTTATATGGATCAGAGCAATGGTTGACGGGTAATTTAAAGAGGCAAAAGAACAAGACAGGAAGTTGCCCCCCTTGTTTTAGACGGAGGGTCACAAGTGTTGAGAATTTTTCTTTAGTGAATGTATGTTATCCTGTGACTGCTCTCAGATCAGGCCGCACTCACAGATCACAGTATCTGGCATTCCTTCATCGGTCGAGACATGATGAACACTATCCCGCTGATGTTGTTTCTGTCAGAGGGCTGAACAGACTAAATAAGGGTCCCTCGGTCGAGCCTGCAGCCTTTGCTAATGTCACCCACATTACTGGGTCAGGTTTCAGGTCAGCGCAGTAAAGCAGGCTTCTTTCCCTCATTACAGGGATTTATCAGCGTGGTTCTGGATCAGGACATTTGCTTGTTGACTTAAAAACGAAGCGCATTCTTGAGACAAGGATGCATCTTATCGCCTGCGACACGCAAACTAGTGATATGCTCACATTTGTTGAAACTTGTGAAATGTTTTCCTTTAGTTGCTATGGAAAACTTTATCACTTACTTTACTGAGTTTAGTCTTCCTGGTCCCCTTCTTGAAAAAAATTCTTATTAGAATTTTTTTCATTTTTTTCCTTTTTATTTATTTTATATTTTTTTCATCATTTACATTTTATTATTTAATTTAATTAAATTTAATTTAAAATACATTTCAGTGATTGATTATAACAGCATTTTTAGTTTCCTATTCCCATGTTTAGAAAGCTGATTTATGAATTTAGTGGACTATTGACTTTTATTTATTGTTGTATTATATAATTATATTTTAGTTCACTTTTTGTACAATAAACAAATAAAACAGATCTAGTGTAGAGTCACTGATTTAAATAACACTTCTCTCTTCATGTTCATGTGAACACAGCCCCTATAATTAAACCTCGGCCACTGACATTTAACCAGCCCTTTCTTATTTCTGGCTCCTTATCAAGTCTTACTGATGCAGGAGATGCATGGCACGATATTAATGCATTTGAACTCAGGCTTTTGTTATGTGTTTGAAAAACTCTAATAGACTTGCAAATTTGAGTGTCTGTAATGCAGTATTTTTATATTGTATTCTAAAATACATTATAAAATTGTGTATATTTTACTGTAAAAATAATATAATGCATAATTAATTTTATTTAAATCAGCATCAATTTAAGTACAACAAATACTAGCACAAAATAATACTTTGCAACATTTTTTCATGAGTGAGATTTTTTTTTATTACAACAAATACTAGCACAAAATAATACTTGTCAACATTTTTCATGAGAGTGAGATTTTTTTTTAATTACAGAAATATAGTGTTATATGACTCTCTTAAATTCTTCATTTTCAAATGTTAAAACACTAAGCTTTTATTTGATTTATAAGAGAACCACTAATAGACTTAAGTTTTACATTTTCTACTTTTCACAAACATGTATTTATTTATTTATTTACCGTGCAAAATTTATGCCATAATGCATCAGTGTTCTAGACAAAAGGTTTTGTTTTGTTTTGTTTTGTTTTGTTTTGTTTTGTTTTGTTTTGTTTTGTTTTGTTTTGTTTTGTTTTGTTTTGTTTTGTTTTGTTTTGTTTTGTTTTGTTTTGTTTTGTTTTGTTTTGTTTTGTTTTGTTTTGTTTTGTTTTGTTTTGTTTTGTTTTGTTTTGTTTTGTTTTGTTTTGTTTTGTTTTGTTTTGTTTTGTTTTGTTTTGTTTTGCTTTGCTTTGCTTTGCTTTGTTTTGCTTTG